>NC_088926.1:16270000-16345000 GCF_038396675.1 Hydra vulgaris | reverse complement strand
AAGTTATCCTTAATTGGTGTGAAACGCGCAGACCTAACTATTTACCTAAACACATTAATAATTTTAAGCATCTCTATGACACATGTAAAATATTTCTACCGCTGTTTTGATTTTTATTGAAGTTCTAAGCTTTTTAAAAAATCTCTTCTTTTTGTTTTTTTTAAGTATATAATATCTTTATATATGTTATGATTATTTAATTTTTTTTAATTAAATAATTATTATGATATGTTATGAGATATATATAATATTTATATATATGTATATAACATCAAAAGAACTATAAAAATGTTTTATTTTGTAATTTAGATTAATTTTGTATTTTAGAAAATTGGAAAGGATTTAAAAAAAAAAAATTATTGTGCAAGTGACAGGATTTCAAAGTACAATGTGAGGGATTGTAGCAAGCTAATTACTTCGGCCACTAAGGAATTATTAACAAAATTAATAAAAGACGATATAACTTTATAAAACAGCAAATAAATGCTATAAATCAAATTTAAGGAGATGTTGCCGCCATGCAATTTTAAAGTAAAAGCAAAAACTGTAGAACTTGATATATGTTTTAACATTACATAATTTAAAGTTTAAAAATGTACTAGGTTTAGATTTAGGTTAAAAACTTTTTGACTAGAGTGGAAAGCTTATAAGGTGCGCAAACCCTTGTTTTATATATATAAGTTATTATATATATAATTTATATTATATAAGATTTTTTTTTTTTTAACTTTAAAGAAAAGTTTAAGGGTGGCACACAGCCCCAAATTACTTTTTTTTTAACTTTTTTTGATATTTGTTGACCCCATGTGTGCCACCCTTAAACATTATTGAATTTAATTATTTTTCTATATAAACTCTCACAATAACTAAATAAAAATAAAGTTAAGCACTTTAACTGTATTTTTTTTTCTCAATACTGCGAACTTATAGAAAAGTCAAAAAGCAGACAAAAAAAAATGATTTTCCCTATTTCATGGATTACGGGAACTTTTTTTTGGTGATTGAAATAGATAACTTGCAGACACGGAGCAAACTTCAAACTTGGGTATGTTTATACTTATATCAAATTAGGATGCTTCGAAAAAATATTGGAGTGATTGGAGCCTGGGAACTACAAAAACCTCAAAACTTGTGCCCCCCAGCCCCAAATATGAGGGGAATAAGTTACCGAGATTCATACTATTACTATTCTAAACTAAATCTATATTCATCAACAGATTTCAAACTTCATCTAATAATACTTTAGCATTCAAAATTATGACTGTAAAGTTTCCACCCTCCCCAAAATGAGGGGGTTAAAAACATCACATCATAGCTTTTGAACGCTAAAATATTATTAGATAAAATTTGAAATCTGTCGATGAATATAAATTTAGTTTGAAACAACAATTGTATAAAACTTGGTAACTTATTACCCTCACATTTGGAGCTGGTGGCACAAGTTTTGGGGTTTTGGTAGTCCCCAGGCTCCACTCCACTGCGATTTTTTACAAAGTATTCTCATTTAATATAAGTATAAACATACCCAAAATTAAAGATTGCTCTATGTCTGAAAGTTATCTATCTTAATCACTAAAAAAATCTGCTACAACCCCTGTATATGGTATTTTTCATTACAAAATCTAGCCAGTTAAATGGAGTTATAAATAAGCTATTATAATATATTATATTATTTTTGATGTTGAACTTAGAGATGAATCTAGAGGAAGGTGGATTACTCCATTTACTCCAATTATTTAACCATAAAATATGAAAATTTACAATAATATTTTTTATAAACTCACATAAATAAGGTTAGGTGTCACTCATATAGTTAAAAACTAGTCAATGGAGTGATACCTGAAAAAAAAAAACAAAAAAACAAACAAATAAAACACAGAAAGAATAAAAAATAAGAATAAGAAAAAAAATAAGAAAAAGAATAAGAAAAAAATAAAAAAATAAAAAAAAGGAAAGAAAGGAAAATAAAACACTAATAAATAAAGATGATATTAATAATTGCAATAATAATATAATAAAAATAATAATATTAATAATAACGTGAATAAAAAAACAAATAGTAACTATATCATGATAACTTTACTAAAAATTATAACTAATGGTAAAAATAATTATAAAAATAATAAAAATATTAGATTTAAAAATTAAAAATATTAGATTTAAAAATTAAAAATATTAGATTAAAGATTAGCCTTCCCCTATTAATATACCTTTTTTTAAAGCTGTGGGAGGAGGAGGGGGAAGAAATAAAAATAAAAACACAACATCTTAAAATGTTTTTTGTTACATTCGATGCTAAATCTTTTTTCTTTGTCTCCTGTTTCTTTAACATAGTTAAGCAAGAACAAACCTTTTTTTTCTTTGTTTGATTTTCCAATCAATTCTTTAACTAGATTAATGGCCCTCTGAGACAAGTCATTGACCACATCATAGGATTTAATAGTAGATTCAAACTCAAGATCCAAATTGTTAAACATCCAGAACTGTGAAGGGAACTTAAGCCACTGCAAATCACCCTTTCCATGTCCAATCTTATCAAAAATGAGCCAAGATTGCTAAATTACTAGAGAACAAAAAGATGGAGGCTGATCTTATGCAAAGTCCAGAGAGTGAAAAAGCTCCTTAGCGACCAAAACATGTTTAAGTGGAGACACGTTTGGTTTGGCGAAAAGTATATTGTTCAATGCTTTGGCATTATCTTCTCTGTTTTGGCAACCTTTATCTGCTAAAGCACAACTAAGGCAGGATTAATGTACCAGCTGTGTCTGTGATTTTAACACTGAAGCTCAAAGAAGATTCCATGAACGTCATCATTTGCAACAGAGTTTTCATATCCTATGCAATATTTTAACAATATTAGATTAAGTCATCAATTAAACAACTAACTAATTATTTTTTATGCAGTTTTCTTATTTATAATTATTATTTTTAACCTGATATGGGTCACCAGTTGGTAATACTGCTCTAAGAAACCACTGAGTGTAAAAAATGCTGACAAATATAGCGATATCATGAATCTTTTCTATATTTTCTTCTGATAAATTTGGAATGGTTTCCAATAGTAAATACATTTTAATGTAATACAATGCTTTTGCCACGCATCTTGCATAATGCAACGGACCAGGAACCTATTATATACTACATCATTTATCTATGACATTACTGTAGAACTGTCCAGCCTCAAGATGTTGTTTATTTATCCAAGTTTCTGTTTGAGTTTGAATCATCATTAATGGAACTGCATCTATTCAAGATCATTCCAGACAATTTTTAGGTGTCTAAAGAGCTGGTTCTTTGGACCAGACATTTTACTACCTGGATATATCATATTAAAGTGGGTAATATGTCTTTCCAAAATATGGCATCAACAGGCAAGGAGAAGTAGTGGCTGCCCCAGCTTATACGCCACTCTCATTATAACTCTTTGGCTTTCCAATAATGGAAGCAGTAATATCAAAGCTTTATTTGGTGATTAAGAAAATCTCAGTAATTGGAACCTGGGAACTACCAAAACTCCAAAATTTGTGCCCCCTGTCCCAAATGTGATTTATGCTATTGTAGAGTTATAGAGTTGCCAAGTTTAATGCTATTGTTATTCTAAACTAAATTTACACTCATCAACAGATTTCAAATTTCATTTAATAATATTTTAGCGTTTTACCATTTTTGGGGCTGGGGGGCACAAGTTTTGGGGTTTTTGTAGTTCCCAGGCTCCAATCACTCCAATATTTTTTCGAAGCATCCTAATTTGATATAAGTATAAACATACCCAAGTTTGAAGTTTGCTCCATGTCTGCAAGTTATCTATTTCAATCACCAAAAAAAAGATGCCGTAATCCATGAAATAGGGAAAATCATTTTTTTTTGTCTGCTTTTTGACTTTTCTATAAGTTCGCAGTATTGAGAAAAAAGAAATACAGTTTAGAGTGCTTAATTTTATTTTTATATTAGTCATTGTGAGAGTTTATATAGAAAAATAATTAAATTCAATAATGTTTAAGAGTGGCACACATGGGTTCAACAAATATCAAAAAAAGTTAAAAAAAAAAGTAATTTGGGGCTGTGTGCTACCCTTAAACTTTTTTTTAAAGTTAAAAAAATAAATCTTATATATAAAATAAGGGTTTGCGCACCTTATAAGCATCCACTCTAGCCCAAAAATTTTTACCTAATTCTGAATCACCCTAATATGCATATACACTCATTCACATTTTCTTATACAAAAAGTGCTGCGACTCTTTTTCGTTATTAACTCTGGTGTAATGGCAAGCAAGTTCTTTGCAAACACGCACAAATGAATAACGGAAACAGCAGCAGCATTAAATTCGATATTAAAATATTATAGGATATATATATATATATATATATATATATATATATATATATATATATATATATATATACATATATATATATATATATACATATATATATATATATATATATATATATATATACATATATATTTATATATATATATACATATATATTTATATATATATATATCTATATATATATATATACATATACATATATATATACATATATATATATACATATATGTATATATATATATATATATATATATATATATATATATATATATATATATATATATATATATATATATATATATATATATATATATATTAAAGCAATTACTGTTTATGTTTAAAATAAAATATTAAAAATTACTTAACAACTAAAATGAATTCAAGAAAACTAAATATAAAACAATATCTGAAAAATTGGTTTTTCAAAGAATGTTGGTCTTTATGCATTTGTGTCAGAGAGCAAAGCTGTTTGCTCTCTGACACAAATGTTTGCTCTCTGGCATGATTACTTATAATTTAACACAAATACATACATTTACATAGGAAACATTTACTTCAAACAATGCTCCCAAAAAAAGTGATACCATTTGAGTTCTTGTAAAAAACCTTTTAAAAAGAAGAAGTGTGGAAGGAACTAGTTAAACCGACTGTTCCTTTGCTATTGGCTATTAGTTAATAACTCAAAACACTTTAAATGGTTCTAATTTGAACTTCAAACTGATACCTAACAGTCTAATCCTTAATAATACATTAAAAAAATATCTGTTACATATTTTCTATATATATATATATATATATATATATATATATATTTATATATATATATATATATATATATATATATATATATATATATATATATATATATATATATATATATATGTATATGATATATATATATATATATATATATATATATATATATATATATATATATATATATATATATATATATATATATATACACACACACATACATATATTCATTACACATATAAAACAGCCATTAAGTAGTGATTACAGTGTTTGTTTCAGAACCAAGAGATCTTGCTTTTGGCTTGATGCCTGCTCTTGTTGTTTTTGCAGCATAAAGCATGAAAAGGAGGCATGAATTCTAGTTAAATGCTCTTCCCATTTTGATCTAGTTTAATCTACAACAAAAGATCAAAAGCCCTAATCTTTTAGGGTAACCAAATCCTTCAGGGTAACTGATTTGGACTTAAATTTGTTTTATCCAAGGCTCCAATAACAGTATTTTTTTAAAAACACTATTTGATACCAAAATGAAGTAAAAATAATAAAGTTTCCAGTGTAACTGGAAATGACCTCATAAATCAACAAAAAATTACTTTACAATAAAAAAGTGTTAATTTTTCATTGAAAGATAGGTACTATATATTTCTTAAATTAATAAGTACAATTTTTTTTGGTACAGTAACACATAAAGAAAATCTATTCTTGCCAATGCTTGGAAATTAGTCTAAATTTGATCAAAAATGCTTTTTTTCAAAGAAAATTTTTTTTATATAAATATGTCTTCTACGCCACTCATTATCCACCCATGTATCAATTGCATCTGCAAGATAGATATCTAATTTCATTGTTGCCACGTAAACTATATTTAAATAACATTTTATTTTAGCAATTTTTTAATAATTCACCAATTAAATTATTTTTTTATTTTTAACTCATATAAATCTGACATTAGATAAGATGTTATTTCATATATGGTTACATAGCAACTTAATAATCCTATAAATCACCTTAACTCCTACATAAATTCCAGTGGTTGATTGCTCATGCAACAATACATAGAAAACTTAGGTGTTTTGAATTCAAAACTAAATGTATTTAATAATGGAATGTTTTAATTGAGGAAACTATTTCATTTTACAAGCAATACTATTTACTACCTAAAAAATTTTAAAAATCAGTGATTGTAATTTTTTAAACTCGAAAAGTTTCAAGATCATTGTAATTCGTGCTTACTTAATTCAACTCTCCTAAAAAATCTTACAAAAACAAATAATATATAATAATAATAGTACAAAATTATAAAAATTATAAATAAAAAAACAAATAATTAAAAAAAACAACTAACTTTAATCTTTTCAGAGTCTCTCCACGAAAACATGGAAGTCCAGTATCCAACATTAATGCAACCAAAGACACAAACGCTTCTGTATGGGGTCTATAGTGATTACGGAAAAGTTATTTGGTTTTTTTAATTTAAATTTAATTTTGGTATATTAATTAACATAAAGAATATGTTAAAGATAAAAAAAAAAAAAGATTACCTAACTGATAAATAAGCACGAACGCAAAGCTCCATAAACCATCTAAAAAATAACAAAAAATTAATAAGTTATTTAATGTATATAAAAAACAGTTATTCAAATGCAGCACAAATAAAAACTGTAATGTACTATAATAATAAAAAGTTAACTAAAGTGTTATTACTATGAGTTGTCATTATTAACAACTTTATTGTAGGATTAAAAAAAAACGCACAAAAAAGTTAACAAGGCCTTCATAAGACCTGGTTAAATTTAACTATTTTCTAAAAAATGGCTTTGGAAACTTAAAAATTAATTTGTATCCAAGTAAATATTATATATTTCTTTGTATTTTCCTTGTTTTCACATTGTTTATTTAAAACAAAATAGCCTTTTTAATGTATTTGTAAAGTATTACATGCAAACAAAACAAAAATACATAAATCTATAGCAGTGAAATCTCAAAAAAAAAACTGTTATAACATTTAAACCTGCTTAAAGTTTGTCAAGTTAAAAACATTCAAAATATTCAATTTGATGTAAGGTATCGATTTGATAAAACAAAAATTTTCCTCTACTTTTACTTATGTTATTGTCCTATAGGTAAAACTTTTGTTTTGTGTTTCTTTAAAGCAACAAGCTAGTTCTACCCGATTATAATCTACAGTCTAAGGAATGTAGAATAACGACAGAATAGAACTACAGGCCAACTGGTATAAAAATTGTGACATAAGGTTGCTGTTTACATTTGAGCACCAATCCTACCATGGAAGTTGAGAATTTTGATAAGATTAGTATAAAAATTAAATCTTTTATTCTGTTCGCATATAGAATACAGACAGATCTAGACCTATCTATCAAGATCTTTAAGATTCATTGATAAATCTTTATAATATCCATATAATATTGAAGAAATGGTACAACAAGTTATGACTACATTTTTTGATATAGCTGAGATTCAAGTCTAGATTATGTACAGTTAATTTGTTATTGGTACCATCAACATTTGAAAAAGGCATGAATTTAAAATGTAAATTTTAAATTGTTTTATAAAACAATTTGAAATTTACATTTTTAATTCATGCCTTTTTCAAATGTTGATTGTACCAATAACAAATTAACTGTACATAATCTAGACTTATAGCTGACTATATCAAAAAATTTACTTTGTTGCATAAATGCAACAAAGTAAAACTAGCCTATCAACATCAATTGTTGAACAAGAGTTAACGGTCAAATGATTTTATTGTCCAGTAGCTGCGATTTCAGTCCCAGTGCTAATTTGAAGTTTCAGTTCCAATTTTCATCAAAGGCAATCTTCATGTCTGAAAAAAAGGTTGCAAAAATGGTTACTGTCAAATGATTACCAAAGTATAATAAGTGCCAAGTTTCATTGTGTTTTTTATATTTGTACTGAATTTAACTCCCAAGACCAAGGGATCTTTTTTTTAATGAATCCAATTATTTGTAGTTATATAATATTCAATTATTTGCATGATTTTGTGGTTTGTAAAAAATCAAAAAAAAAAAAAATTAACAATCAAGCATTTGATTGCCAATGATTACAAAACTACAAATCTTTTTATTACAAATCTTTTCTAAAACATAAAAATGAATGTTGTACTATGAAAATCTTTAATTAATACTTCTTGTAAATGAAACATAAAAATGAATGTTGTACCATGAAAATCTTTAATTAATACTTCTTGTAAATAAAACATAAAAATGAATGTTGTACTATGAAAATTTTAAATTAATACTTCTTGTAAATAAAACATAAAAATGAATGTTGTACTATGAAAATTTTAAATTAATACTTCTTGTAAATAAAACATAAAAATGAATGTTGTACTATGAAAATTTTAAATTAATACTTCTTGTAAATAAAACATAAAAATGAATGTTGTACTATGAAAATTTTAAATTAATACTTCTTGTAAATAAAACATAAAAATGAATGTTGTACTATGAAAATTTTAAATTAATACTTCTTGTAAATAAAACATAAAAATAAATGTTGTACTATGAAAATCTTTAATTAATACTTCTTGTAAATAAAACATAAAAATGAATGTTGTACTTTGAAAACCTTTAATTAATACTTCTTGTCAATAAAACAATCAACTTTTATTGTTTTTTTTTGTTTTTTTTTTTCATTATCAGAATAACACTTACAAAAAAAAAAAAGCTAATCTAAAAAGTCAAATAAAAATAGTAAAGTTTCTAATATCTATGTAAAGTTATGAATATTTAATATTTTTATGAGAATATAAAAATATACAAATTTATAAATATAATTATATAAAAATTGATATACTTATTTCATGTAAGAACAAGTAAAATATATAAATTTATAATAAAAGCTATGATAATAATAAAAAATGTAGAAACTGATCAGAAAATCTTTAACTTAATAATTTGCCAAGATGTTAATTTGTCAATTTGTTAATATAAAGTTAAGATAGCAACTTAAAG
Organism: Hydra vulgaris; assembly: GCF_038396675.1. Taxonomy (NCBI): domain Eukaryota; kingdom Metazoa; phylum Cnidaria; class Hydrozoa; order Anthoathecata; family Hydridae; genus Hydra; species Hydra vulgaris. The sequence continues at coordinate 16,335,915 of NC_088926.1, read as the reverse complement.
ATACATACTTACAAATACAATGTACAAATCAACATTTTCAAAAAAATTTATTCAAAAGCAATTAAAATGTTATAGGAATTTCCCTGGAAAATTCCCATTAACTGCTAATTTTTACTAAAGTTTATTGATTTTTAAGCTAGCACGCAATTCAGAATGGAGTAATACTGCATCACTTTAATTTCAAATTTTTAAATGTATTAGTTTAAAAATAGAAAAGACTAGTATAAGGAACAACTTTAGACACGAGAAAAGATCATCAAGACTAAGTTGATGGATTTGGTCTCAAAAAAAGTTTAGCTGCTGGTTCAAAACAACCATTAAAAAAGTTGCTCTTTTAAGAAGTTGCTCTTTTAAGAAGATATTTTCACCTCCAAGAAGCTGACAATGTTGATGGAAAAGAATCGACTTCAACCCGTGATGTTTTTATTACAATTTTAATCGAGCTTAAAAATATTTGGGGGAGAACAAGAATTCTAATCAAGGCGTAGCGCACTTTATCTAAAAGAAGGGGGAAATATTGCTACGAGTGAAGAAGTTAAGAAAAATATTTTAGAGAAACAAAAAAAACTTAGAAGTTGACAAATTTTATAGGGGGTGCTACCAAAAAAGAAAAAGATTGCCAGCCCTTATTTCTCAGAGTCCAAAGAAGTTGACTAAATTGTTTACTGAAGTTTCCAATCGCTTACACCTCAGCATAGAGACAGAATGGCCATTAAAGCAAAAATAGTTAAAGTTGTTGGTGCTCCATTTGAACAGTTTGCAATTTCAAAATCAAATGTTCATCGTCAACAAAAGAAGAACAAGAAAGTCAACTTCATGAATTAAAAAAAAAATATAAACGTAACCGTCCATTTTATCCATGTAGACACAGAGATAGCAAACTTGTTTAAAGTGTAAATATTATTCAGACTTAATATGTAGTATAATAACCTTAAGAAAAAATTGTATTCTTTAAATTTTTTAACAGGATAGAAAGAAGGTGTTGCCATTCTTGCAAGCGGATGGGAAGAATTGAATCCCAAAGTTCTAAGGATTCCAAAAATCTCAAATGCTACTGGTGTAGCCTAGAAAAATCAATTTATAAACCATTTTAAATAAAATGGTTTGAATGACTCAACTCTAGTGTCAGTGACTCTGCAGGCGTTAAGACCCACAACTTTCACCTTTCTCAATCTCCAACTCAAATAGTCAACTTGCTTTGCAGACAACCCAAATCATTTACCTCATCTATTCAACTTATGTCTTGTTCTGATCCCAGTCAGTGCTCAGTTTCTCCACATTCACCCTTAGGTGCTTTTGGTCATGGTTTGATCTCTCTAAAACTATTATCTCATTCATCTTCGTCATTAGAATCCCCCTATCATCTTACCTCTTACAACTACCTTAAAGCTGACTGGTACTCTTTCCTTGATTTTGTTAGTGATGGCCCTTGGGAAGAAATTTTTTGTCCTGCTGACAAACATGCTTCTTACGTAACTTCTTGGATTCAGGCTGGCATGGAACCTTTAATTCCCTCTCAATGATTTCAAGTCAAGCCTCATTCTTCTCTTTGGTTTACCTAACAATGTGCTGCTGCAATATCCAATTTTAACTATTACTTTCATATCTATCACCAAAATAATTCTCTAGGAAATAGACGCCTGTTTACTACTGCCATTGTAAAAAGGTTTTGTCTAATGCCAAAGCCTGCTATTTTCAGGCCATCAAATCTCGTATTTCATCTCAAAAATTAGGCTCTCGTGACTTTTGATGAATTGTTTGCTAAGAACTTCTCATCAATATCATCTTTTAATTCCACTAGTCTCATTCTGCCTGATATAGCTGAAAAACAGGTTGATCCATTATTTGACATTCACATCACTCCAGCTTCTGTACTTAAAGTGATTTCCTGCTTAGACTCATCTACAGCTTATGGTCCGGACAACAAACCTGTTAAAGTCTTGCAGAAGTGTTCGCTGGAGCTTTCCTCTATATGTTCAAAACTATTTAACAAGTGCTTATGGTGTATCAGGTAACATCTTTAAGATCATTGAATCCGTCCTTACTAATCGTAGTATAAAAGTTGTCCTCAATGGACAGCAATCCTTTTCATATCTTGTAACTTCAGGTGTTCTGCAAGGTTCTATCTTTGGGCCTATACTTTTTTTAATTTACATTAACGTTCTCCCAGAAATTCTCACATCTAAAGTGGTATTGTTCGCTGATGAAAGGACCATTAATTCTTGTCTTGATAAAAAACCAACACTCTTTGATTGCTTGGAGGGGGCATTTGGCCTTGAAAAGGATCTCATTTCTGCTTCAGCATAGGGCTCTCAGTGGCTGGCGAACTTTAATAAAAAAAAAACTCAATTTTTTCAGCTAATATTTATCACAATAATCTAGATCTTCCTATATTTATGAACGGTAATGTGCTCAATGAGTCATCAGCCCTTCATCTTCTAGGATTATCTCTCATTTCTGATCTTTCTTGGAAACCATATATCAAATTGATTACAGATTTGCATCTGCTAAGGTTGCATCTCTCTACCATGCTTGCCACTTTCTTACTCTGAATTCTATTTTTTATCTCTATAAATCTCATATATATATATATATATATATATATATATATATATATATATATATATATATATATATATATATATATTATGGAATACTGTTATATATATATATATATATATATATATATATATATATATATATATATATATATATATATATATATATATATATATATATATATATAATATATATAGTATGGAATACTATTGCCATATCTGGGGTGGATCTTCCAATGATGCCCTTTTACTTTTAGACAAGGCGCAAAAATGCATTGTAAACATTGTTGGACCAGCTCTTGCAGTCAACCTCTAACCACTATCACATCATTGTAATGTTGCTTCTCTTGTGCTATCTACTAAAATTCATTCTCATGTTACTCGTCACTCAAATAAGTGTCATCCTTTTACTGTGACTGTTCCTGAGTGCTCCAAAAACTCTTAGTCATCTAATCTTTTTCCTTGAACATCAGTTTTTTGGAATTTGCTCCCTTCATCTTGTTTTCCTGATTCATATAATTTGGAATCTTTTAAGTTATCTGTTAATCATTTCTCTTCCAGTAGCTTCCAACTCTAACAGCTGTTGCTTGCAGCCTTGTTGGAAGTAAAGATGTTAAAAAAAAAAAAAAAAATCATAGAAGCTGCAAGATGATGTAATTGCTTTTTGCTTCAATGCAACAACTAGTAATAACTAAAAATTGTCTAGAAGACAGGATGTGCTTCTTTAATTGGCTCAACCAAGACCAACACCATAAGCTTAAGAGAGTGGCGAATTTTATTTCACTTTTCCAAGCAAAAACTCTTTTGCAAAGTTGAATTTCCATCAATGCATCAAATGTCAATTGCCAGTATATCACTGACATGCAGGGGGTATTGCGAATTTGAAATTACAACATTAAGCAGTTAGTTGTCTTTATCTTATTTGACGAATTTATTCCAGTGATCCAACTATCTGCCGCAGATTTGAAATTGTTTAACATCAAAAGAAACAAACAAACCATGCTTAGAAAACCAATATTTCTGCAAATCAAACTGGATAAAATTCTTAATTTTGTGTCACTGATTGAGCCAGATTTCTGGCTTATGTTTGATTTACTTAAAATGAAACCTAATTAAGTGTAATGGTTGCAACTACCAGTTAAAAAAAGATAAAAGACTATAACTATGTTAAGAAAGGTTTAAGAAGTGGTTAATAACTGCGCTGAACGAGGAGTCAAGCTGATCCAAGATTTTAAAAACTAAAAAGTCAAATATCCAAAGCAGCTACAATAAGCACTTCATATCTTCTAGAACCATTGCACATGGGTGTCTCTCATCAAAAGAAAGGAAAACTTAAAATATAATTTGATTGTTTTAAGCAACTTTGTACATTTGTAGCATATTATTTCAATCCTGAGCAACCCCTAAATATTTTTTTTCCTTATCCATTTTTAACTAACTTATTTTCAAAAGAAATTTTTATATCAAAATATCTAAACTATTTTTACCTGAAACTTGGTGTTTCAATATCACCTCCAATGAGCTGCACCCAGTCAGGTGTCAGTTTCATGTCAGGTTCAAATCCCAGGTTTCCACCAGGAGAAGACTCAAACATAAATCCAAAATCTTTATAAAAAAAAGTTAAAAAAAAAAAAATTAAAAACAGCCAAGTAAAACTCTTAAGATGAGAAGTTTTGAAAACACCAACCTATATGAATAACGAATCCTTGATTATTAATCATAATGTTGCCATTATGGCGATCTTTAATCTGAAGTAAGAAACTGATCACAGAGTATGCTGCCATACTTCGAATAAAGTTCATGCGTGCCTTAATATAAAAATAACATTATGCCTAATAAGATAGTTTAAAAAATATTTTTTAACAAAATGTAAAAATTTATTGAGAGTAAGCACATATGCAAATTGTTTTCACCTCTTGGAAGAGTAGAGATTCTTCATCGCCATATGTGCTTATGAAGTAAGCAAATAAGTCCACTTCTGTCTGACGACCAAGTTGATCTCGCGATTTTGCATTAGGGACACATTCAATAACACCACACTAAAAATAAATTAAAGAAAAACCTCAATGCTTTTTATTGTCAGAATCATTTTAAATTTCTGAAGTACATTAAAACATACTTATAAGTAATTACTGGGTCACAAGTCTCCTGCATTGCTGATGTAATTGAAACTTTACCTAGTTATATTTTATACAATAAAAGACAACCTCATTTGTTAAGGCAAATAATATTGTACTCAGGAAATATTTACCAAATTTTGTGTTATAATTATTATTAAATAGGATTTTAAATAACTATTAGTATTTTAGTAACTTTTACACAATGTTGAAAATGTTTACACAATCAAATATATAAAAATCTTGCATCAACTACGTGTTAAGACAAATGTTGTGTTCTGATGAAATAAAAAAAGAAGAAAGAACTGAAGTAAACTATTAAAAAAAAATATTAGTTTTTAATTTTTTTGTACTCGAACTGCCCCTGTAAACAACTTTTGTACAAATACAAATGCACACATTAACAGATAGTAAAAAAGCTCATGGTGGCCCAAAAGTCACTAGACCATTTGAAAATCGAATAACTTTTTACAATTAATAAGTTTTATTTTTTAAATTTCAGATTATTCTTAATCTGTTAATATATTCATAATCCTTATAAACTAAATATGAAGAAATTCACAACCAAACAACATGTTTAAATAACCAAATTTAATCAGGAAAATATACAGTCAACCGTGCTTCATAAAGAGCTCACACTGGTCATTTTGGAGTTATACCATGTAAATAAACAGTAGTTAATTTAGTACAACAGTTTCAAACTCATGGTTCCATGAGTGATTTATTACGTGCTAGGAGGCCACACTTAGCGAGATCACAGTACAATATTCAGCATAAATACAAAAACGTTAAAGAAGAGCCTTAAGTGTCAACTCGAACAGCTTTCAATATTTTAAACTTTGCTCCAGAGGATTCAAAGGGTTCAGAAACATGTTCTGTATGAGATACAGGTATCATTTACAGATCCAAATATTGGGTATTTTGTTTTATATTATCTAAAGTTGCATATTTTATTTATCAACATAACTGTTTAAGTGGGAGTGGGCATTATCTTGCCAATTCTTGGAAATGGATAGCATACCTTAATATAGCCTGTAATACAGGTAGTGCAAGAATTGGTGCTAGCAGATTATCTGGCACAGTTAGCCTATCCCCATCCTTTTCCAAGAATTGACAGGGCAAGAACTTGAGTTCATTAACAACATTGCTATGGGCGATCAGGCCAACTTCCACATTCTGGTTATGTTAATAAACAATATATGTAATTTTGGATAATATAAAACAAAATATGCTATATTTGGATGCAATTTTAAGGTACAGAAAATCCAAGAATAGTCCACCAACATTGTCTATATTTCTGTAAAGGTAATAATTTTGTGTTGTGTACATGTGGAAAGAGTTCTTGGACCTTATTTCTTTGAAGATGATGCAAAAAATACACTAACAATTTTGTATATCCTGTGGTTGAAGACACATCAGAGGTATGGTGGCAGCAAGATGGTGCTACTGCCTATATATCTCGCCTGATAATGGAACTCGTGAGATAAATTTTTTAAAGAATAATTTTACGAAATTCTTAAACTAACTGTCTGTCATACTCACCTGACTTGAAACTCTAGACTTCTTTCTATCGGGGTATTTAAAAGATAGAATATATCATAATAAGCCTTCACCTATTCAACAATTGAAGCTATAAATTCAACAATTGAAGCTATAAATTCGTGAAGAATTTAAAAACATAAATCAAAAAACATTACAACAGGTGATGGATTATTTCATAGAAAAAGCACACCAATGCTAAAGAGCAAAATGTTGGATATTTAAAGGATGTTATTTTCAAAATCAGATAAACTTTACTTCCAAGAAGTGTGTTTTTTGTTTATAAAATGATAAATTAGAAAAAATAAATAAGTTACTTCTATTTTAAATCGCCGAGTGACTTTTGGGCCACCCTGCATTTACAAGAAAGTATTAATAACAAAAAAAGAAATTATTGACAAAACATAGATTTCTGAAAATCAAAAAGAATTAAAAAATAAATTTTTATCATTGGTTGTTTAAACTATTTTGAACAATTTTAAATTATAAAACAAAAAACAACACACCCCAGGTGAAGTTGCAACAACTCTGTATGGAGAAAGATAAAGATCCATGCCAACTTGATCAAATATCTTTTTAAAAAGGTCAATAAACTGAAGAGCCAACATATCCTATATAAAACAAAAATTTTAATTGTAATAAATTTAATATCATTGTTATCATTATTTCAATAAACACAATAATATTGTAAAACTTATTATAATAATATTGTAAAAACATTATTTGAACACTATTTATATAAAGTTAATAAAAAAACTCAAATTGAAATAATATTTAAGAAAATATTTTATGTTTTTAGATGTTTATCATTTATAATATAAATAATCTGAAAAATAATCTGAATAAAACACTAATAAACTAATAATGAATGGAACTTATTTTAATAATGAATGGAATTTTTTCTAAAAATGAATGGAACTTATTCTAATAAACTAAATTAGGTTATTAGTATAAGTTTTAATAAGAATTAGTTACTAATTACACTAATTACATTGGACACTGATACCCCTGTAAATATAACTCACTCTAACAAATGAATTTGAAAACGGAACTCACTCTAAAACTAATAAAATAAAAACTATAAATTAAACTATAAACTAACCTATGAATGGAGCTTACTATAATAAAACTATAAACTAACCTATGAATGGAGCTTACTATAATAAAACTATAAACTAACCTATGAATGGAGCTTACTATAATTAATTAACCTGCAAATGTAAGTCACACTGATAAACTAATCTGCAAATGGAGTTTATTCTGATAAACAATTTGTAAAACTTGTAAAATTAAACAATTTTTAATTTTTATGAATACAAACTTAATTTTTATGAATACAAACTTAAATTCAAATGAATTGTATTAAATAAATAGTAATATATTTTTTCTTTTTAAAAAGAGTTAAAATTTAAAATTTTTTTTTGAATACAAATTAAAAAATTTAAAAATACCTGTCTCACATCATCACCAACTTTAAATATACACCCTAAGGTGTATACTTCCCCAACTGAAACCTCTTCATCACTTAATCCATCAACAACTTCAGCATTTTCACCTAAATATTTAATATTATTTAAAATATTAAAGAGTCATATATATAATTTAGGTTAAAACAAAAAGATTTTAATTAGATTTTTATAAAAAATAAAAATGTAATGACTTGACAACAAAATACATTCAAATTTTTTGTTATTATTGACATTAAGTTTGATATTTAACGTAAAACTAAATAAACTAAAGACTGACAATGAAAATAAATTTAAAATAGTCTTAAAAATTGTTTATATTAAAAATTGTTTATATTAAAAATTGTTTTTATTAAAAATTGTTTTTATTAAAAAATTTTTATGTTAAAAATTGTTTATATTAAAAATTAAAAAAGACAAAAAAATGAAGCTCTAAAATCCAAGCAAACATAAAGTAAATAACACAAAGTAAACACAAGGATTTTAACGGGTGATGCAAAAGTTATTAGACAAATCTGAATTTAATTATTAGAGCATGTTAATTTGTTTTTATGGTTTTATGTGCAGGCATAAATGTTTTATGTGTAGGCATAAATGTTTTATGTGCAGGAATAAATGTTTTATGTGCAGGCATAAATGTTTTATGATGTTAAACTGAACTTCGATATTTAACGTAAAACTAAGATTGACAATGAAAATAAAATTATCTTAAAAAATTGATTAAAACAAAAAGAAAGATAAAAAAATTAAAGTTCTAAAACCTGATTTACAAAGCACATAAGAAAAAGTATGAAATAGCAGGAAGAATGTGCATAATATTGTACAATGTAAATTAGGAAAGATATATTGCAAGTTGTTGCAAGGCTGATCACAAAAGACTACACAACCATGTGAAACTTTAACAACATGTCAACTACACAGTTAAATCACTAGAATATGACAGCATTTGGTAATTGATTACTGTGAATCTGATTGAGATAATGTTACAAGCGGGATACCACAAGATTCAGTTAATGGCCTACTACTGTTTGTTCTCTTATTTAACAATAAAGACAAATCGAGGAAAGTTATCACTGACAAATCGAGGAAAGTTGCTGTTTTCTTGCAAAATGACATCAACAAGAAGTAGAGACGTCAAAAAATTGACTCTTGCTATTCAACACAAACAAGTGTAAAGTGATGCATGTAGGCAAAAAAAGGAACCAAATCCACACACAACTATACAATAGTAAAAGAAGATAATATATATCATCAACAACAAGTCACTACCACTAAACATCATCTCTGTGTGGTCACCCTATCTTAAATGTGATATTAAAAGACTCAAACAAATCCAGGGCAGAGCAATTGAAGTCATTACTGAGCTCAAACATCTTTCATAGAAAGAAAGACTTTCTTGAACTAACCACTCTAAAAACCAGGAAACGGAAAACCTATTTATATGCATATTCTAGAATAAAAACAAGAAATAATAACTCTAAATAAACACTAGTAAAACTGATTATTATACAGTTATCTTTACCTTCTGTGCAATGTGCACATGAAAATAAATTTGAATATTTTAAATATTAAATACTTATTTTTATTTTTTTCATTTTTTTGTAAACAAAAAACAGTTGCAAAAAGCAGGACCTTCAGAAAACATGACTCATTTCTTAAATCCACTCTACTGTGCTGAGTGTCCTGTAGCTAGTAGACCTTTTTGATAACTGCTTTTTTCTGAGAAGTGTTTTTTTTGCTTTGTAATGGAAAAAAGAGAACAGCCCGTCTACTTTTTTCCAAAAACATTTTTACAACTTAATAAAATTGAGTTAAAAAGTTAAATTTTTTGCTCACATACAAACTGAGTATGCATGAAAGGGATGAAAAAGAACATAATACAAATCTTATTATAACAGATGGTCAGCCAGGCTATCTGTTAAAGTAAATTGCATCAAAATGAGAGAATCTTTTTAAAAAGATGCAGAATGCAACTTATAAATAAATTCTAAAAGCCTATTTATCTTAACAGCGCAATTCCTTTGAACAAATTGAAAAAATACAAAAAACAAAAAATAAATTAATAAAATTAGTTAATATATACAATCATAAAAAAAGTACTACAATAAACTTAACAGAAAAAAAAAACAATAATAAAAAGAACAAACTAAGAAAAAAGTGACATCGTATATACATACAAGTTGTATTTAATTCTTCTAACTGTTTTATACTGCACTTTTGAACTTGAAATCTTGCTAAAAAAGGTGCTTTTGCTGCACTCTGCATTGGTATACCAGAATTATAATCAATGCCAACTACAATTCCTTCTGGATTGCTAGGTAGATAAACACCAGGTTTTAAAGAAACTTTTTTCAAAGCTTCTTGGCATGCTTTCCGACGTTCATCACCTTTTGGATATGGTCTAAAAATAAAAAACGTTTTATATAACTTAACACATTGTGACAAAAAAAAAGGACATAAATAGTCATACTTTTATCAAAAATACATAAATACTTTCAATAAAAATAAATTAATTAATTAAACTAAAACAACAATAAAATTATAACTTAAATTTAATACGAGAAAAAATTGAATTAAACTTATTTAAGATTTAAGTACAAAGACTAGTTAATACTATAAGATGCACACTTTAATTTTCAAAAACTTTAATTCAAGTAGTGTTAAATATAAAAAAAAAAAAAAAAAAAATTTTTTTACTGTAATAAATGAGTAATTACCTAATAAACTTTATACATTTGTACGCAATTAACCAAACCTTATAAAATATATTATAACTGTTTGATGGATAAAATGTTATGTAAGAGATTTGAACAACTTTTAGAATGTTTTTAAGAGCAATATAAAAAAAATTGAGAATTAAAACATTATTGCAAAGAAAGTATGCATATATATATATATATATATATATATATATATATATATATATATATATATATATATATATACATATATATACATATATATACAACCCTGGGAAAAATGAGGTCAGCAATATTTTGCAAACCTTTTTTTTTAAACATCTTTGCTTCCAACAAGGCTGCAGGCAACCACTAATTACAGTTGGAAGTTACTGAAAAAGAAAAGATAAAGATTGTAGAGCAATTTAACGATTGACAGACGACTTAAAGGATTGTAAATTATATGAATCAGGAATGCAAGATGAAGGAAGCAAATTCCTTCATCTTGTTTGCAAAGGATGAGACTTAATTGAATGACGTGAAAGAGAAGCAACATTACCACGATGTGATAATGGTTGGAGGTTGGCTGCAAGAGCAGGTCCAACTATGTTTACAATGCGTTTTTACACTTTGTCTAAAAGAGAAAGAGCATCATTAAAAGATCCGCCCCAGATATGGCAACAGTATTCCATACAAGGCCGGATTTGAGATTTGAAGAAATAGAGAATAGAATACGGAGTAAGAAAGTGTCAAGCTCAATAAAGAGATGCAACCATGCAGATGTAAATTTTGCAATGGATTTGATATATGGTTTCCAAGAAAGATCGGAAGTAAGAGTTAATCCTTGAAGGTGAAGGGTAGATGACTCATCAAGTACATTACCGTTCATAAATATGGGGAGATCTAAATTATTGCGATAACGATTGGCTGAAATAAATTGAGTTTTATCTGAACTAAAGCTCACTAGCTACTGTGAGCCCCATGCTAAAGCAGAAGTGAGACCCTTTTCAAGTTCAAATGCCTCCTCCAAGCAATCAGAGAGTGTTGGCTTCTTATCATGACAATAATAAATGGTAGTATCATCAGCGAACAATGTCATCTTAAATGTGAGAATATCTGGAAGATCATTAATGTAAACTAAAAATAGTATAGCGCCAAGGATAGAACTTGAGGAACCCCTGAAGATACCAAATAAGAAGAAGAGTGCTGTCCATCGAGAACAACTTTTATAATACGATTGGAAAGGAAGGATTCAATAACCTTAAAGATGTTACCTGATACACCATAAGAAGAAAACTTATGGAAAAGACCAGCATGTCAAACTTTATCAAAAGCTTAAGAATACCAAGAGCGATGGCCTTAACCTCTCCACCTTTATCTAATGCACGATAAAACCTATTGGATATTACTGCTAGTAAATCAGCTGTAGAACGAGAGGATCAAAATCCAGATTGATGATCAGAAAGTAAGTTATTAGATTCAAGATGAGAAATTAAGTGTTTGTTAATTAAAGATTCAAAAACCTTGCTTATGATAGGAAGAAGACTAATGGGACGGTAGTTAGACGAATCAGATCGCTCTCCAGAATTTTTGAAGATAGGGATAACAAATGCCGCTGTCCAGCAGGCTGGAAAACAAGACTCTGATAAGCACTTGTTAAATAGTTTTGAAAGTACAAACAACAGCTCTGGAGAACACTTCTGCAAGACAATAACAGGTATGTTGTCCGGGCCACAAGCTGTAGAAGAGTTTAAGCAGGAAATCACTTTAGATACAGAAGCTGGTGTGATACGAATGTCAAGCAATGGATCAACCTGTTTGACAGCTATATCAGGTAGAACGCGTCAACAGATGATATTAATGAAAAGTTCTTAGCAAACAGTTCAACTTTGTCTTTAGGAGAGGTGACAAAGCCTGAACCATACAAGAGAGGTGAAAATACAGATTTGCCCTTATTATTGATACTATTAAAGATTCTCTAGAAGTCACAAGAGCTTAATTTTTGTGATGAAATACAAGATTTCACGGCCTGAGAATAGCGGACTTTGGCCTTAGACAAAACCTTTTTACAATGGTTTCTAGTAGTAATAAACAGACGTCTGTTTTCTGGAGAATTGTTTTGCTGATAGATATAAAAGTAATGGTTTTGATTGGCAATTGCAGCAGTACAATGTGAAGAAAACCATGGAGAAGAGTGAGGCTTGATCTGGAATTGTTGATTGGAAATAAAAGATTCCATGCCAGCCTGAATCCACGAAGTTATGTAAGAAGCATATTTATTAACAGGTAGACAAAAGATTTCTACTCAAGAGCCATCACAAAGAAAATCACAGAAATAGTCCCAGTCAGCTTTAAGGTAGTTGTAAGAGGTACGATGATAGGGGGATTTAGATGATGAAGAAGAATGAGATAATAGTTTTAGAGAGATCAAACCATGATCAGAAGCACCTAAGGGTGAATGTGGAGAAACTGAGCACTGACTAGGATCATAAATAAGACATAAGTTGAGTAGAGAAGGAAAATGATTTGGGTTGTCTGGAAAGCGATTTGGAAAGTTGACTATTTGAGTTAAGGATTGAGAAAGGCTAAAGTTGTGGGCTTTAATACCTTCAGAGTTACTGAAACTAGAGCCAAGCCATTCAGTGTCATGAGCATTAGAAATAACATCAAAAAGAGTGCAGTCTTGAGATGAAGGATAGCGATATAGAACAAAGAGAAAGGTGATAGAGTGAAGTGGTGTTAAACAAAAGCACATAAAAGAATAGTCTGTGGATTCAAACTAACACACATACATATATGTACATACATACATATATATATATATATATATATATATATATATATATATATATATATATATATATATATATATATATATATATATATATATATATATATATATATATATATACAGTCTATACATGTATGAATGCAGCATCAAATAATCACTGATGACACTATATTGAGATATGCAAGGATTTTTAAAAATTAAAGTGGACATTTGAAGAATTAAAGTGCACAAAATAATTTAGAAATCAGCATCTTAGATATAAATTATCATACTTTGTTTATATATTACATATATATTCTATCATACTTATATATAGAGATGTGACACGTTTTTTTTGGTTTTTTGGGGGAAAAAATGCAGGGGCCCATTTTTTTGGTTTTTTTGGAAAATATTTAAAAATTTATTATTTATGCTACTAAATTTAACTTTAATGACAATATCTTAGTTCATATTTTAACTTCTGATTTAAAAAGGACAAATAATTCTGAAATTATTTTTATTCTGGTATGCTTGAAGCAGTCCTGTATAAAAACTTCTCAGATAATTTTATCTTTCTCAATTTTATCTTTATTGGTTTTAGTGTTATATATTGACGCAACAAACATTGTTTATTTACATCTATTAGATTTAATTAGATTTAAAAATTGATATATATATATATATATATATATATATATATATATATATATATATATATATATATATATATATATATATATATATATATATATGTGTGTGTATATATATATATATATATATGTGTGTATATATATATATATATATATATATATATATATATATATATATATATATATATATATATGTATACATATATATATATACATATATATATATATATATATATATATATATATATATATATATATATATATATATATATATATATATAAAGGATATCTTTATATAAAGGACATATATATATATATATATATATATATATATATATATATATATATATATATATATATATATATATAAAGGATATCTTTATACTATTGAGTGATTTCTTTTTGTTCTTCTTGTTGGTAATCAATTATGATTAAGCTCTCCATACAGGGGGCAAAAAAAACAACCTTAGTCACCCATTTATTTAAACCTCTGAACCAAATTAGCAAATGGAAAAAGTTAAACATTCCTTTTGCCATAAGATAATGTCTCGATAAATACTGATATTAAATTTGCATGGTATTATATACTAATATATTTATATTATCAAAAGTAAAATGGTAGCTTTCTTATTGGATAAGAATAGTTTCTATATATAATGAGAGTTACCATCATAATTGTTAGTACAACATGACAAATTTACATTTTCATACAGATGAATAGATATATAACTAACTTAAAGCTAATTTAGTTTTTTTTTTTTTTAATTTATTTTAAAATGGTGTTTATACATCTAATTGTGCTTTTAAAGTTCATATACGAAAAATATAGTAGAATAAAGGAAAACAGTTCCAAAATTTATGCTAAATAAAAACTGAAAAATTATTAAAAAAAGCAAAACAATAAAAAAAACAACAACATTTTTTTGACTTGAAAAAACGTCAAAGGAAAAAAATGCGTTTTTTTGCAACTCTACTAGGGTTTCTCATTTCCCGTAAATTTAGCATCCTGGGATTCCCGGTGTGTAACTTATTTATCCCGGGATTTCCTGGCATAATTTTTAATATAATAACAAGCGGTTTCTGACACAAAGTTATCTTAGCACGTTAATCTATATTACTATTTAAAATAAAATATTGTTATAAAAAACATAAACAATTAATTGATTTGTCACTTAATCGTAAACTAATTTTCCCCCTAAAATCGGCTTGATGGTCATTAATGTGGAGTATATTCTTTCTAAACTTTTGCTACGCTTTCCAGTTGCCTCAAAAAATTTTATTTCTTTTGTGAGGTTTTTTAAATTGCTAATGTCTTCTAGAGCTGCTTTTTCTACTCGTTTGACATTACAAATAGTCACATCCAATTTTTGCTCAAGTGTCAAAATACTTTTGCCTAACATATTTGGAGCAACAGGAAACCATGCTTTCATTATCATGACTCATTTTAACTATTTCATTATTTGCTGAACTTTGATGAAGCAGCCTCTATGTACAACCTGGTATAAACATTTTTTGCTGTTGCTTTTAATGCATGTTTGGATGGTAAGAGTAGTTTGGAGTTGATATTTGATTCCGGATTATATCTAATTGAGCCGTTTAAAAATTTTAGCAATCCAATTAAATTGGTATTTCTGCGTTCTTCAATTCTCTGCTGCACAGATTGAAGCAGTTTATTGACTATCAAATTTTTTTTGCTCCACCAAATCGTCTAAGATGAATATCATTACACCTTCTGTGTCAAGTAGAGTAGCATTACTTCTACCAAAACTTTCTATTCCAATTTTCATTAGAATCTTGCAACTCGATTCAAATTCAATATATTTTGCTGAAGAGTCTGACTTTTTGTAAAGAACATCACATACTGCCAAATGAAGTCCGTGGACATAACACAGCTTATGTTCAATACCACTTAGCCGTCCAAATTTTTTCATTACAGATGCTCTGTCAGTGACACTAGTTATGATGTGCTTTTTAATTGATAAATTGAAATCTGACAGTTTATTTTCAACCAGATCAACAATTTTTTCTGCAGGAAGTGATCCAGCTATCGAAGTCAATCCCAGATCCAAAACTTTGTTAATAAGTGTAAATTTACATTTAAATAACATCAATTTTTTCAAGACATTCGTCTAACGATAAAGAAAATCGCAAACTGCTAGATATTTCTTTTGTTATCTCTAAAACCGCAGTTTGTTTAGCTAAATCATATTGTTTTTTTAATCATACTCATAACATGGGATGAATTTTTTGGTAACAACATGTCTTTTTCCGACAATGATTTTCTATTAAATTCACTTTTTGTTATGACATTTATTGAGAAGCCATCGACCATTGCTAGCTTTGACACAATTTCCTTGATAGTCTGCTGTTTAACAATGTGATTTTCTTTTGCACAATTTTAATTTCTGAACCAGTATCTTCATGTAGGCGCTTATTTAAATCCAAATCTTTATGTGCATTTTTTAAATGACAAAGAAGCCCACTTATCGAAAATCCTTTGCACATTATCTTTACATTGCACTTTTTGCAAATTGCAGAATCCCCAGATTTTTGTTTACAAAAATACTGCCATGCTTTCGATCCATTTACAATTGACATGGTATAACTAAATTGAATCGTAAAACAACAACAAAAAGGTAAAGTTACAAATATTTCTTACATATGTATGTTATCTTACGTATGGCTTTATACATCTTTGTTTGCCGTTTTTTAAATACAAAATTTTTTAAATATTTCAATAATTCAATACAGAAAAAGTTTAACTTTTCAATAATTTAGAAGTTTAAAAATCAAACTTACTGTTTTCGTCGCAAGAAATCTTTTTTATTTTTTACTTATATTTTATAATAACGAGAAAAAAGAAAACATTGCATTGCAAATTTCAATGCATTCCTTGAGTTAGATAGTTTAAGATAGTTCCAATAACATTTCTTGTTGTGCTAGATTTTAATATAAGATATGAACACATAAAACACAACTAAATGCAATAATGTTTTTCTTATTTTTTATCAAATTAGTTCAAACAGTTATCATACGTAAAATTAAAAAAAAATTATGTTCCAGGATATAAGAGTGATATCCTGGGAAATACCGCTGCCACTTTAATCCCTGGGATCCTGGGAAAACGGGATCCCAGGGATTAAAGTGGCAGCGGTATTTAATCTGATAAGTTAAATACCGCTGCCACTTTAATCCCCGGGATCTACTACCAGGGTAAGCAATCTGATATAATATAACATATGGTGACTTAAAATCTATACAGTTTTTTTAGTAATAAAAACAAAATGGTTGCTACCCGAACCTAAACCTTTAATCAATGTTTTTACTATACTTAACAATTTACCTAAATATTTTAAATATTTTTGAATCAATTTTTTATTACCTTATTTCCCCAGAAATTTTTGTTATTTCTTCAAAAAAGTCAAACTCTCGTTTAAAGAAATCCAGAGATGGACCAGACAAAGACAACTTGATTTGGTTTATAAGATTCTCAAGTTTATCACCAATACCTGGGTCTTTATTAACCGATTCTTCATCAGTAAAAATATTTGTTTTCATATTCCAAATAAACTAAACATTTAAAACAAAACAAGTGAATTAATGTGTTGAAAACCACATGTATGTAATGACTAACTGTAAGCAAGTTCCAAGTTTGTCATGTAATGACTAACTTGGGTTTTGGGAGTAAAAACCTTATTCCTTATAAAAATAAAAAGTATTTAACAGAATTTACCTGGTGGGTAAGTAACTGAGATTTCTTACATGCCCACAAAATATATTTTTCTACATAGCCCATATGGTCATATCGCAGGGCTTGAACTAATTGAGGAATGTAAAACAACATTGTTTCCTATAAATATTAAAAAAACCTAAAATAGTTGCAAATTAAAATTTTATGTATTATGCAAGCAAACAAAGAGTTTAAACTATATCTTAACTATTCTAAATTATTTTTAATCTATTTTATTAAAAAAATATATATATACATAAAACAAGTAAATTTAAAAATGAAAGTTAAACAATTACAAATGAAGAATAACAAAACAAAAAACACAAAAAACTTAATTTAAAAATCATCAAAACATTAAATCAATTCAATTTTAATGAAAAAACGAAAAATTTTAATGTTAAAATTAAAAATTTTAATGCAAGAACTAAAAATTTTAATGTAAGAGCTAAACATTTTAATGTAAGAATCGGTCATCCTTTGTTTTTTATGACTTCTGCACATCTTTAAGACACTATCTATAAGTCTTTTTAACAACAAAGCATACCAAACAACAAGAAAGATTTCATCCAACAAGCAAAAAACAGTTCATTTTCATATGATGCTCTTTCAACATTTTCATTTGATGCCCTTTTGGTGATTTTGCAATTTTCTAACCAATATAGACCAAAGGTTTTTTATTGGATTCAAATCAGAGACATAAATGGTATCAACTTAGATTCCAGATCTCTTTTGTTCAACCATGCTGTATGATTATGATCATTATCATGTTGATCTTTTAATGTGACAAGAAATTACCATTGGGAAAAAAATCTTTCACGCTTGGTGCAAGTATGTTATGCAAGTATATAACTAAGATTTTGTGATAAAAACGCTGATCCATAGTGTTTTTCACCCAATAAAGTCATCCAACTTTAAATGCACAAAAACATTTATCTTTTTGTCATGTTTAAGATTTACTTTGCATGGATAATTTGGAGAATTTTTTTGCGATTTCACTAATTTTTTTTATTTTTAGAGTTTTTATTTTCTTTATAGAAAAAAATTCACCTAATACTTATATTCAACAAGATGATATTTGTAGAGTTCAAATTATAGCTTTAATGATCAAATAATTAGCTTTTTGTGCTAGAACAATTCTTTGATAAGTGCAATTCTTTGAAAATTGGATGAGAGAAAACTTTATAGGCTTTCTCCCCTGATATAGACTATGCAGCATTACCAGTGTGTTTATATTTCTTTAACAATTTGCTAATAGTTAAGTTTTATCATTTAAAATGCTTTCCGATGCTTCTGTAAGACTTCTAGGTCAGCAGTTAAAATAATTTGTCTAATTTCTATATTTGTAAGCTGTTTTCCAAACAGCTTTCAAATATAGCAATTGTAAGCTGAGGCTAATTTAATCCATTTTTTAAAGATTTTATTTATATAAATATCAATTTATATATAAACATGCTACTTTCGCTTACACATCCAATTTTTATTAAGCTTAGATTATACATTTTTTACAACTAAAATCAAGAAAAAACAATGTGGTTTTTTTTTTTTGCATCCCACTGTATATGTAGGTAAAAAATAATAAATAGTTAAAAATTTTATATTTCTCATTTTTTACAATTCATAACTAAATTAAAACTACAGAGTTCTAGTTAAGTATTTAATTTTTATCAGTTTTGGTTTACTTCAGCTGATTTTTTCTTAAAACTTTAAATAGCGACAAGTAATTTCAAAATTAGCTATGTATATCAAAATGTCTACAGTGACTTAAAAACTAATGAGTGACTTTATATACTTCAAAAACTGATTTAATTAAATCTAAACCTAATACTTATGGATTTATGTAACAAAAAAAAAATTAATAAGCACACAAATAATAAAATTGTGTGTAATATATCTGATAATAAATTATATAAATGTATGTAATATATCTGATAATAAATGCATGAAAAATAAGTTATAATATAATTAGAGTTAAAAATTTACTGTTGAATAAGATTGCAGTACACGAACAGCATATTGCGCAGTGAAAGGATGTGGAGGGAATTGTTGAGAGAAAAACGATATAGCATTTACAGGAGACACAACAGCCCAAATCAATATATATAGCAGAGAATGCTTGTCTTGTCGAATTGTAGCTTCATCTACTAAAAATTGAAGTGCTTCTGGTACATGACAAACTAAGAGTGGGTTTGCTTGAACTAGTAGATTTACTTCTTTGAGTACAACAGAAACTTCCATGAACCTTTAAACATATTTTAGAACTTTAAAGTTAATACTTTTTTATATACTTAATTTTTTTTCAATTATCAATAAATTTATTGAAAAATAAAAAACAAGAAGACACTTCATTGTTAGTTCTTGTAAAAGCAAAGTTATTAAAAAAACACAAGAAGCGCTATTAATTTAAACATATTCTTCTAAAAGCACGGAAATATTTATTGAAAAATCGTGAATCAATTATTTTTTTTCAGTATTAAACTTTAGAACACAAAAGTCTAAGGGCCAAAAAATAAAAAGAATAACAACATATATGTTAAATACTGTTTTGTTTTTATAATAACTAAAATTAATATAAAAAGCAATTGTTTATGATCAAAACTATTCTCGGAATTGAGAAGAAAAAGTGCTCTATTCCATCGAGGTTTGTTGTCTCTTTTTTTTTTTTTAAGTTCTTTAGTTATGTTTCTGTTATTATATACTGTTGTTATGCAAAACTGTTTTTTTTACTTTATTTGAAAATATTAAAGATTAAACTGCCTATAATTAGAATAATTATTTTTGCATGAATAATTATTTTTGCTATTTTAAATAACTTAAAACCTAACTTCTAACCGCTATGAATTATTGATATATTTAACGCTGCCATTACCCATTAATGCATGTTTGGCACAGAGCTTTTTAAAAAAGATTTCGCTTGGCTTTTCTAATATTTCTAATATTGGCCTTCTAATATTTCTTTATTATATGAACTCAGATTGTCTATAGAACCACCATTTCATCATTATACAGTAGGTCAATGTCTGGCAAAACCATACAAAAAAATTTTGAAAATTTAAAATTAAAAAAATTTTTTTTTTTTTTTAAACATCTTCACTTCCAACAAGACTGCAAGTAACTACTAATTAAAGAACTTTAAAAACTTTAATTAAAGCTTTTAATTAAAAACTTTTAATTTAAAAACTTTAATTAAATTAAAGAACTTCCAACTTTGGAAGTTACTGGAAGAGAAAAGATGAAGATTGCAGAGCAAGATAACAATTGGCAGACAATGATTGCAAATTAATTAAGGATTGCAAATTATATGAATCAGGAAAGCAAGATGAAGGAAGCGAATTCCAAAGAACTAATGTTCAAAGGAAAAAAACTAGACAAATAAGAGTTTTTGGAGCACTTAGGAACAGTCACAGAAAATGGATGAGACTTAATTCAATGACGAGTAACACAAGAATGAACTTTAGTAGATGGCACAAGAGACACTAGCTCTTTAGAGCAGTGCCCATTTTAGTATTTGTAGAAAAGAGAGAGAGAAGCGACATTACCACGATGTTATAATGGTTGGAGGTTGGCAGGTCCAACTATGTTTACAATGCATTTTTGCACCTTGTCTAAAAGAGAAAGAGCATCATTAAAAGATCTGCCCCAGATATGGCAACAGTATTCCATACAGGGCCAGATTTGAGATTTATAGAGATAGAGTATAGAAT
Source organism: Hydra vulgaris (assembly GCF_038396675.1). Lineage (NCBI taxonomy): Eukaryota > Metazoa > Cnidaria > Hydrozoa > Anthoathecata > Hydridae > Hydra > Hydra vulgaris. The sequence goes on along the minus strand of NC_088926.1, from coordinate 16,314,706 downwards.
CCGAAGTAAGAAAGTGTCGAGCTCAATAAATAGATGTAACCTTAGCAGATGCTAACTTTGCAATTGATTTGAATATGGTTTCCAAGAAAGATATGAATTAAGAGTTAATCCTAGAAGGTGAAGGATAGATGACTCATCGAGTATATTACCGTTCATAAATATGGGGAGATCTAAATTATTGCGATAATGATTGGCTGGAAAAAAATGAGTTTTATCTGAACTAAAGCTCCCTCCAAGCAAATAGAGAGTGTTGGCTTCTTATCATGACAAGAATAAAATGGTAGTCAGCGAATAATGCCACCATAGATGTGAGAATATCTAGAAGATCAATAATGTAAATTATAAAGAGTATACAACCAAGGATAGAACCTTGAGGAACCCTTGAAGTTACAGAATAAGAAGAGTGCTGTCCGTCGAGGAAAACTTTTGTGCTACCATTGGAAAGGAAGGATTCAATAATCTTAAAGATGTTACCAGATACACCATAAGAATAAAACTTATGGAGAAGATCAGCATGCCAAACTTTATCAAAAGCTTCTGAAATGTCAAGAGCGATGGCCTTAACCTCTCCACCTTTATCTAATGCATGGTAAAACCTTTCGGTTATTACTGTTAGCAAATCAGCTGTAGAACTAGAAGAACAAAATCCCTATTGATGGTCAGACAGTAAGTTATTAGATTCAAGATGAGAAATTAAGTGTTTGTTAATTAAAGATTCAAAAACCTTGCTTATGATAGGAAGAAGACTAATGGGATGGTAGTTAGACGAATCAGATCGCTCTCCAGAATTTTTAAGATAGGGATAACAGACGCCACTTTCCAGCAGAAAAACAAGACTCTGATAAGCATTTGTTGAATAGTTTTGAAAGTATAGACGACAGCTCCAGAGAACACTTCTGACAATAACAGGTATGTTGTCCGGGCCACAAACTGTAGAAGAGTCTAAGCAGGAAATCACTTTAGATACAGAAGCTGGATTGATACGAATGTCACGCAATCGATCAACCTGTTTGTTGGCAATATCAGGTAGAACGCAACTAGTGAAATCAAGATATGATATTGATGAAAAGTTTTTAGCAAACAATTCAGCCTTGTCTTTAGGTGCGGTGACAAAGTCTGAACCATACAAGAGAGGTGGAATTACAGATTTGCCCTTATTATTGATACTATTATAGATTCTCCAGAAGTCACGAGAGCCTAATTTTTGAGAGGAGATATGAGATTTCATGACCTGAGAATAGCGGGTTTTAGCGTTAGACAAAAACTTACAAAAAATTTACAATGGTTTCTAGTAGTAATAAACAGACATCTGTTTTCTGGAGAATTGTTTGACTGATAGATATGGAAGTAACGGTTTCAATTGGCAATTGCAGCAGCATGGTGTGAGGAAAACCATGGAGGAGAGTGAGGCTTGACCTGGAATTGTTGAGAAGGAACAAAAGATTCCATGCCAGCCTGAATCCACGAAGTTATATAAGAAGCATATTTGTTAACAGAAAGACGAAAGATTTCTACCTAAGGGCCATCATGAAGAAAATCACGGAAAGAGTCCCAGTCAGCTTTGAGGTAGTTGTAAGAGGTACGATAATAGAGGGATTCAGGTGATGAAGAAGAATGAGATAATAGTTTTAGAGAGATCAAACCGTGATCAGAAGCACCTAAGGGTGAATGTGGAGAAACTGAGCACTGACTAGGATCAGAAACAAGACTTAAGTCGAGTAGAGAAGGTAAATTATTCAGTTTGTCTGGAAAGCGAGTTGAAAAGTTGACTATTTGAGTTAAGGATTAAAAAAGACTAAAATTGTGGGCTTTAATGCCTGCAGAATCACTAATACTAGAGCCAAGCCATTTAGAGTGATGAGCATTTAAGTCACCGACAACAACTATATTAGCTAATGGATAAAGAGAGAGGGCTTGGTCAATATGATTAGAAATAACATCAAAAAGAGTGCAGTCTTGAGATGAAGGATAGCGATATAGAACAAAGAGAAAGGCAATAGAGTGAAGTGGTGCTAAACAAAAGCACATAAAAGAATAGACTGTGGATTCAAACCTAGATTCATGACAAATGGGTAAATTTTTATGAATGTAAATGCTCAGGCCAAGCATGAGACCACGAATATTAGTGAATGAGAGGTTTAGAGAACTTGGTGATGATGATGGTTTTATGTGTTTTATAGTTTTTGGTACTTTCTTCATTTTTAAATTTGTTAAAGAACTTGACTTAAAGCATTGATAGTACTCAGAACACTGTTTGATAGCCCAAGCAATTGCCTTGTTGCTATTGATAAACCCTAAGCTGTGGCAAAGGGCTCTGGATATGGCGCCAAAAGTACGATCGGGGGCGCCATCTATGTGCAACGTGGCACTGTTAATACTTTGATATTTTTCAGCTGTTGATGGAATCAACCTCTCTGAGACCTACCACAGAGTTCAAGACACCTGACTACCAGCCGGCCTCAGAAACATATAACTGAGTTTTAGAGTTGTACCCTCATTAGGAGATAGAAGAATGAGTTGCTTAGTCATAAAAACAGAGACATAAGCGAAACCCATGCATTGAATCAAGAAGATCCAGCATTCAACATCCTTAACTGGAAACAATGTATTAAAAATTCATCTGTGCCAGCCTAATCGATGAAGAAGGGGTGCGAGGCTGGTCAACAGATAGAATCTGTTTACCCCTTCAAGTCTTTGTCTAGGAAGCCTTCTATAAGACAGTGGCCAGATGCTTTTAACATCTGCCTAAAATGAGTTTTTTTATTGAGACACCATCTCTAGCCTTTACTCAGCCAAGAGCCCCAAGGCAGGGGGTGTTTTAAGTCAGAGTTGGCATCTCCTAGCTTTTGCCTATAAAGGTGTATCCTACAAGGCAGCAGGACATGAAGCAGATTGTACTGGGTTACATGTTACCAGTAGCAGGTGACCTGACCTGGTAAGAATTGTTCAACATATTATTAAGCCAGAAATTGTATTTTATTAGAAAATATTTTTGTGATAAAATATCATATTTCTTATTTAAATATCGCCTTAAAATTTTTTTCAAAACTTTGATTTCTTACTTTGAAGAACTTTAAGTTTATTTTTTTACCATATAAATAACTTATATATTAATATGCTAATATTTAAATAAATAAATTATTTTGTTTGCACTTTATACAAATATTTTTAACAAAGAAAACATCGTTAATTTTGAGTAAAAAAACAAAAAAAATTTCAAACATGGAGTTTGGAACCGCTTGGAGTTATATATCATTAAACACCACTATGGTATTGATCTCGTAGTTCAAAAACTACCTGCCTATAGCTGCCTAAATGAAAACACTTTCAAATTCAAATAACATTCATGTTTTTTGTATTGTATTGCGCTATTATTGATAAATAAAAATTTAAGAGGAATTAAAACAAAAAAACAACAAATTTATCGGTTGAAACTATAATATCGGCTTTTTTTATCGGTTTATCGGAATACATTAAAATAACAAGAGAGACTGATAAATAATGAAATATAAAATAACAATACTTTTTACAATATTCCAATTCTTTTTTTTTTTAAAAATGCCAAATTTCAGTTCAAATATATTATAAATCTTCAAGTCGAGTCAAGATGTCGTTTTGCATATCTTTACTGGTTTTACAAGTTAATCCTTTCCAATTGTATATATTATCTAGATGTCTAACTTCACAAAAATTCCGTAAGAAAAAGTGAAGCAAGATTATAAAGTTTTTAATGCCATTAGCCATTTTATTCAAACTGACAATACTTCATTTTCGTTTTGCTTTGACTTATCATTGCCTCATTACAGGCTGGCAAAACAAACCTGCGGAAGCGCAAGTTAGACCAATTGATTAGGATGTCAGACCAATTGATTAGGATGTCAGCTGAAAACTTTGTTGATTAACAAAAGTAAAAAATGTCAGGAATATCGTCTTCAAGATGCAACTAGCATGTTATTGTATGTAAGGTAACAATGTGTGTTGGTGTTAATGTATGCAGGTGTTAACGCATGTAAGGTCTTAATGTATTTAATGTGTCAAAATGGCGTGGTTGTAAAACTGTATAAAAAGGGATTGTAGTTTGTAAATTATATGATTTGCAGTCAGATGGGAAAAAAATATCAAGTTCAAAAAGAAAACAGTGACTCTTTAGTGTCTCAGGGAAAGTCTAAATAATTCCCACAAAAAAACATTGAAAAAGAAAGCAAAAGTTTTGTAAAATAATCAAATTTAATCAATTTTGAAGGTAAGATATGATAAATTTTGAAGGTAAGATATGATAAATTTTGCTTTATATTATTTGTTACAATATAGTAGCATGTACAAAATGTCTATGTTTACTTTGTTATTAAACTTTTTAAGTGAAACATGGTTAAACTTAGATAACAAAAATTATTATTGCTACAGGTTGTTCAAAGTAGTAAAAGAAAAGATAAATTTTTGAAATAATATGTTAATAACTTGATATTGTTGTAAAATTTGAAATATCAGTCATTTGAAATGTCCGATAGAAATTTTATAGTAAAAAACTTTGTCATTTTTTGGGAAAAGGCTAGTTTTCGAGAGGGAGTCAAAGTGACTAGTTGGACAGAATTTTTGTCCAGATTTAATTTTTTTTTGTGTGAAGTAAAAGATTCTTTTTCTTATTTAATTTAGAAGTTTGATCTTATAAGTCAGTTGCGAGCATCATGTCGCATCCAAAAAAGGAAATCTGGAACTTCTTTGAAGAAGAGCTGATTTAAAGTGCAACTGGTGAAAAAGTCATCCAAGCAAAATGCAAGCTCTGTCCGGTTGTCAAGGTTGCAGATCATAACACTTCTGGGATGAGGTCCCATCTTTTTAGAAAGCTTCCAGTTGAATTTGCCCAGATCGAACAAGACAAGTCAGAGAAGAAGAGGAAGGTTGATGTTGCTTTTAATAAGCTAGAACAGGTATTATATGACAGTTGTGAAAAAAATACTAAAATGTATTACAGGCTTTAGCCGCTTTAAGCGTGTACATTGTAATGTAAAAATTTTACAAACTTTTTTTAATTTTACAGATATACGACGAGGATGAGTCCTATGAAAAGGATCATGGAGACAAGGTTCCTCTGGTCATGGACAGAAGAGTAAAGTCAAGGAAACTGGGCAGTCCATCAAAGACCAATCAGAACAAAAAAGTTAATGTTTGGTTAAAATATAAACCACAAGACAGCGATCAACTTTGAGGTGATTTCGAAATTGCAAAGTTCTTAGCCAGATGCAACTTATCATTTAGCCTTGTTGAGCATGAAAGCTTCCATGATCTGATTGCTTATTTCAACCCAAAGATGCTGATCAAGTCTGCCACAACATACTCACGTTATAAGTAAGATATAAAATTTATTGTACCTTTGGTTAAGTAAATAATTTTGGGATGGTTTCATTTGGTTTAAGAGGGGAACAGCTTTAAAGAATTTGTTTAAGTTTTAAATCAAACTTGAAATCCCAAACCCCTAAAACTTAATTGCAATGAAAATGACGCCATAAGTCCTATGACGCCATTATTGCATTATTGTTGTTTCTTAGTAAGTTAGTACCTTCCTTTTTAATTTTAAAATCATTAGCAAAATCATTTTCTTCTTTTAGGTTGCCATTAGTTTACAAAAATGTGAAAGCAGCAGTGGATCAAGTTCTGGAAAAAGAGTTGCCAAAAAGTCCTGGATTCGCCATTTCTTCTGACATGTGGCTCCACTACACTATGTGTGTGTATTAGTGTAAGAGTAGTAATGTGGATCAGTGAGTAAATTTTTATGGAAGTTTTTTTAACTTAGTATAGTAGTACTTACACTAATACTTTAACTTACTATTACTAAGTAAGCTAATTATGTAGTACTTGTCGATTTGATGTTGTACAAATTTTTACACAGTTTAACATATTAGTGATATTACCTGTTACATATAATATTTTTATATCTTTAGTTATAATTTTATAATATAATATTACAACTAAAGGTATTAAATTGTTATATGCAAATTTTAATTTGTATAATATTTGTATTTATTAATTTTTATTTTATTTTTAGAAATGTCTCAGAGATTCTCAGAAATGCCGGACACAGCTATGTTGTTTGTGTTCATGACTCAGCTTCCAACATGAAGGCAGCCATTCCTAAATGCAATTTTATTGACGAGTCTCTGCTGATCACCTTTTAAACTTGGTCGTGGAAGGTGCAATTAATGAAGCCAAGTCAGTTGAAGGTTTGGATCTGGAGTCAGCTATTAAAAAAGCTACAGAACTGTCATCTCTATGCCACAAGTCCTCTTTGTCAGAACAGTGAATCAAGAAAAAGATTCAAAACATGTTGGATGACAACGACATAGTTGACAAGGAGGAGTTAAAGTATGGGAAAATTATCTTACCTTTCAAAACCCGCTGGAACTCTACATTAATGAGGATTGACAGTATTGTAAGGATGAGAAGACCATTGAGCTCAATCAGGGATAATCCAGGTTCTGACTCTAACTAACTTGCACCCGCTATTCCCAGTGAGGATGAGTTTGACCTTTGACAAAATTATGCCAATTTTAAGGACAAATCTTGGACATTTCGAAAAGCTTTTCTGCTGACAAGAAAGTCTCCATTCACAGAGTTATCTCTCATCTGTATGGATTGAAATACCAACTTCTGCAAGCTATTTGTAGTGGCTCGTCTCCTGCTGAGATATTTTACCGAAAACTAGTTAAAGTTATTGATTTCCGGTCTCCAGAATCTGGAGCAACCAACTTGCACTATTCATTCGCCAACTTGCTGAATCCTCTGTACAAGGGTCAGGCTTTGAAAAAGATTGGTGGATTTGATGAGGCCTATGACTCTCTTATTACAAAATCTCAGAACCATCAAGAATGGATCCAGGCAACACAAGAGATGGAAGCCAGGCAACTAGAAGAGGCAAGATCTTATGGTTCCCAACCTGATGGCGACCCTTTCTTTGATTTGGCCAGTGACATCCTAGTTAGAGTTACCCACGCCCCAGTTGATCAGTCTTTTTTTACTATTGAATGGGAAATTTACCTCAAGGTATCTGCAGTCACTGGATTGGATGTCTTAGACTTCTGGAGGACCAACAAACACAAGTTTTGATTGTTGGCAGAATCTACAAGAAAATTGCTTTTTGTGCCTACATCTAGTGCTCCGTCAGAAAGAGCTTTCAGTGCTGGAGGTGTTATTAATCTCCTACAAACAAACCAAGTTGCAACCAGAACAAGTAGAAATACTCCTTTACATCCAGCAAAACTATGACAAAGTCAAGATCAAGAAATGGTTGCTTACTGCTGCTGAAGAACAAGCAGATGAAGCTGCTGCCCTTGAAGGACCTGCCTCTCCGTCTCCTGCTACCTCTCATGCCAGTTCTCCAAATGTGGTTGATTTGGCAGTTGAAGACAATGATTAGTTTGGAACTTTAGACAGAAGCAAAAACGCAGAAATTTTTTATGAATTTATATTTCCTTAAGTTAAATAAATTATGAAATATAAAAACGTATCTTTTCATATTGTATTGCATTTATCGGTTACTCTTGTTTGAAAAAGTTAGTCACTGTTCTCCAAATTGACTGCAAGGTTGAAACTCTCCCTTACATTTAATCAATCATATGCATTAGTAAACACAATATATGTTGTCAGAAAAATATGACCTAAGTGCTAAGTATGTATATTTTCAAAATTAAAACGCATAATTTTTGGCTTTTTTTTTTCCAAAGTTTTAATAGTCAGCCATTATGGTAATCGAAATAACCCATTACCTCATCTGTAGTGGCCTTCTGGGCCTTGAGGAGGTGAATAAAAAAAATAAATATATATATATATATATATATATATATATATATATATATATATATATATATATATATATATATATATGTATATATATATATATATATATATATATATATATATATATATATATATATATATATATATATATATATATATATATATATATATGTATATATATATGTATATATATATTTACATAAAACGCATAATTTTATATATATATATATATATATATATATATATATATATATATATATATATATATATAAGATTAAAATAAAATTAGTTAAAACATTTTTTCTCTTTATGTTATTTTACAGTTTGATTCAATAGATTTTTTATTGTTTTTACTTATTTCAAAAATTGTTATAAAATTCTTACTATTAATTTTTGATAGAGAAGTTTCTCACGATTGTTGCAAAAGTAAAGCTGTAAGGAATATTATAGATATTAGTGAATCACTTGGAGATAAACATGCAGAACAAGTAGCATCTCGATTGTTAAAGCGTATAATGGAACAAGAAAGCATCGTAAGTAGAAAGCAGTTCAAGATGTCTACAGGTGGAAATCTTCTCTCTGTTACAGTTGGAGTGAATGAAATTAAGTCGAAAAGAAAGAAAATCATATCTCATTCCAAACTATTATGGAGCTATCAAATGTATTAGAATTTCTAAAAATAAAACCAAAAAATTTTGTTCTACTTTACGCGGGAATCTAACAAATGCTGTAGAATCGAGAATTAATGTTAAAATGACTGAATTGCAGGAAATTCTGAATACCTTTAGATGGTGGTCAAAACTTCTTAAAAGTTATTGTTAATGTTTTCAAAAATTATTGGCACCTCTTCAACTTGAAGAAGTGAACTTCAGTATGGCATTTGATCTAAAGTGTGCAAACAGTGTTTTCGGACATTCAAGTCACTCTGGCAAATATTCCTGTCTGTATTGTGAAGGAGAATGCTCCCTTGAAGCAGGGAAACTAAGAACATTGGGCTCCATAGACTTATGTTATGATCAATATGTATATGGTGGAAAAAAAAGATTAAACTTGTAGATAAACTCTGTACTTTGCTTTTATATGCTTGGCCAGCTTTTCAAAGCTGGTTGAAAACACATTACATATTAATGAGAGGGTACCATGGTGTAGGTTTAGATGGAAACAATGCTAATAGATTTATGTCCCTGTTAGATATTTTGGAGAGGGATGTTACCTTAACTGTAACAATCAATATTTTGCCAATAATTAATTGTTTGTGTAAGTTTTCATTAGTGAAATCAGCTGTGTTTGGTTTAGAAATGGGTACAGATATTTTTGTTAAAATTGAAGATTACAAAAGTTCATTTTCTAGTCTTCAACTCTATACAAAAGATGTATTTGGCTATGACTTGACAGTTTCATGGAAAATACATATTTTATTGTGTCACATTCTCCCCTTTGTAGAACACAATAATATTAGCTTAGGTAGCTATGCAGAACAATGTGGTGAATCTGTTCATCACAAATTTAAAAAAACTTGGATGAACTATAAAAGAAACATCTGCTATAGTAAATTTTAATTTAAACAAACATTAATGTTAATATCATTTGTGATACAAATATATTTATATTATGGTTTAAATAAATATAAATGGGTATTTTGACAACCATAATGGCTGGCTTTATTAAAAATTTGGAAGAAAAAAAGTCAAATATTATACGTTTTAATTTTGAAAATATACATATTTAGCAATTAGTTCAGATTTTTCTGACAACATATATTGTGTTTACTTATGCATATGACTGATTAAATGTAAAAAAAATCAGGAGTGGGGAGAGTTTCAACCTGGCGGTCAAATTGGAGAACAGTGTAGTAACGATATGCTTTTTTTAAGTTGAAAAATCATATGATATTATTGGTTTGTAACGATATTTTATCGTTATGTTATTGTTTGCATTTCCCTTATCGTATCGTTATAGTTATCGGTACTTTTTCAAAACCTAGTTATCGTATCATTATAATATCAGTTCAAAATAATAACGATTCGCAGACCCTTAGTATTTGCTCAATAAACATTTAGACCGCATTAAAATCATTATTTGTCATTTTTTATCCTATCATTTTAAAGTAATAAAAACTAAATAAAATATGAAATTATGAGACATAACCAATATTTATTTATTATTTATTTTAAAATTTCTGAAAATGATAAAATTATATGTATTCAATAACAAGCGCGACAACAACCAATAAGAAATAAAGGAAAGGCAGTTACTTAGTTACAGCTCGTAAAAAAACCATAAAAAGCTTTAATTTTTTTAAATATTATTACAAAATATTTTAATTTATTTTATAACAAAATAACTAAAAATTTTTAAATTGATAGACAACCATTTGAAATTGGATAGAAGATGTCTTATGAATTATATAATGGAAAATAATTTGCTGCAAAATGATGATATACATGCAAAAATTTTAAGTTTTGTTTCCAAAAGCAATTTTAAAGAATCTAGTGATGGTTTGTCAATTATTTCAAAATTCATTTATCAAGCTAAAAAAAAGTGGAAAAAATCAAGTGTAGTATTTGAAATAAAACAAGTGCAGTATTTGAAACAGAACAAGTGCAGTATTTGAAATAGAACAAGTGCAGTATTTGAAAAAAGAAATAAAAGTTTTTGAATAAATACAATTTGAAGGAACTTTTATATGTAGCAAGTAAAAGTTTGAAAAAAGATAAAAGATTTATAGAAGTAAAAGTTGTTCAAAAAATATGCAGCAAAGAATTATTGACAGAATCACTTATATCAAAACAGTGCTTAGTGTTAGTCTTAAATGCTAACTTATCTAAAGAAAATTATCAGCATTTAAGAAATAATGCTCTTCAATTTAACTCTTTATACCCATCATATAATATGGTAAAAGAGACTAAAAATAAATGCTACCCTGAAAATATTTGGGTAAGTGACAACTCTGCTGAGGTACCATTACAAAATTGTCTTTTTCATACTGCATCAAGATTATGCTCAGCTTATAATGTTGTGTTAAATTTGCATGTGCTTAAAGATTGTACTAGACTAATTCTAATATACTAAACTGGCTTTGATGCGCAACAGGGCAATCTGTTTATAAACAATAGTCAGATAATATGACTGAACTTAATACTGACAAATCCCTTTTCATAACTTGCTTTGTTCTTCTAGAACTATATTGTTTCAAAGATGAGAAAAAACAAGTTGTTTGGAGAAATCCGAAACCATCATTAACTAACACATGGGCTGAAAAGTCCCGGGCCTAACACATAGATAGCGCAAGATTTATTGCAGTCACCTTTTTTTCAGTTAATACTAACCTTCAAAAGATAGCTGTTAAAATTTCATTATATTCTATTCATTAGTTTGTGAGTTACTTTGGTAGTAGTAACTTTACTTTTTTTATTTTCAGAACAATGGATCAAAAACAACTTTGTGTTTTAATTTTACACTGCTTCTTGATGGGAAAAAATACCGTTCAAGCGAAGCAATTGCTTGAAAAGTGTTATGGTGACTCCGCTCCATCAAAAACAACAATAAAATGTTGGTTTGCTGACTTCAAACATGGTCGTAGAGACACCGATGATGCAGAACGCAGTGGACGTTTAAATGAGGCGGTAATACCGGAAAACATAAAAAAAATCCACAAAATCGTTTTGAATGATCGAAAAGTGAAGTTGCGTGAGTTAGCTGACATCGTAAATATATCAACAGATTGTGTTGGCTTTATATTGCATGAGCATTTGACTATGAGAAAGCTCTGTTCAAAGTGGGTGCGTTTGCTCAGTGTTGACCAAAAACAAGAACGTGTTGATAATTCTGAGCAGTGTTTGGCCATGTTCAAACGTAACAAACCGGAATTTTTGCGTTGATATGTGACAATGGATGAAACATGGATCCATCACTTCACTCCGGAATCAAAACGATCATCATCTGAGTGGACAGCAACTGGTGAACCTCGTCTAAAGCGCCCGAAAGCACAACAATCAGCTGGAAAGGTTATGGCTTCGGTATTTTGGGATGTGCGTGGTGTAATATTCATCGATTATCTTGAAAAAGGAAATACCAATCAACAGTGAATATTATATAGCGTTATTGGAGCGTTTGAAGGCCAAAATTGCAAAAAAACAACCGCATATGGCATAGAAAAATTTTTTGTTTCATCAAGACAACACACAGTGTCACAAGTCAATCAAAACGATGGTAAAACTACATGAATTTAACTTCAAACTGCTCCTACATCTACCGTATTCGCCAGATTTAGCTCCCAGCAACTACTGGCTGTTCACAGACCTGAAAAAAATGCTCGGCAGTAAGAAATTTTGCATGAATGAAGAAGTTATTGCTGAAACTGAGGCCTATTTTGAAGCAAAAGATAAATCGTTCTACAAAAGTGGTATTGAAATGTTAGAGCAACGCTGGAATGATTGCGTTACTCTTGATGGAGATTACATTGATGAATAAAGCTAATTTTGAACAAAAAAAACCAAGTTTTTCTTTGTTAAGCCTGGGACTTTTCAGCCCATGTGTTAGTTACTGTAGGCCTTTCAGATTTAAATATAGAAAAGAATCAAAAGAAGTAGTTCTTGCAGAATATGAGTCAATTATGGCTTCTATTTAAAATATAACATTCAATGTATCTGTTTTATTGGAGGACGGCACAATGACGGAAGTTGTAGTACAACATATTGTAAATATAACAATGATAGATGGAAAAATTCAAACCATTATTTCCACAGCTACCAACTCTTACTAATGCTTATCAGTGTGTAATGCATCTCCAATCGAAATGAACAATCTATCATTAATCTATCATGTTCAAAAATCTATCATGTTCAAAAAAAAACTTTAGAAGGCAATATCCGACATGGTGTTTCAACTTTGCATGCTTGGATAAGGTTTTTAAAATGTATGCTCCATATCTTTTACAAGATGCCAATTGTGAAGTGGCAGGGTAGGACTGAAGAAGAAAAAAGTATTGTTAAACTGAGAAAGGTTCAAGTTCAAGCTGAATTTTGAAAAAGGATGGGTCTTGTCATAGATGAACCAAGAGTAGGTGGGGCAGATACATCAAACAATAGTAACACAGCTAGACAATTTTTTCAGCAATACAATGTATTTGATTAAGGTATTTGACGAATGCATTCAATGAATGTTTTTCAATGGATGTATTTGATCGACGAACAGATGTTTTCAATAAATGTAACTGATTGATGTATGAATGTTTTCAATTATTGTATTTGGTTAAATGGATTAATGTAAATGGTTTTCATGTTGCCATTGAATGTACTTGATTGATGGATGGACGTTTTTAATGACTGTATTTAATTGTATGGACATTTTCAATAAATAAATTTGATTGTACAGATGTTTTTGATTGTACAGATGTTTATGATTGTACAGATGTTTTTGATTGTACAGATGTTTTTGATTGTACAGATGTTTATGATTGTACAAATGTTTTTGATTGTACAGATGTTTATGATTGTACAGATGTTTATGATTGTACAGATGTTTTTGATTGTACAGATGTTTTTGATTGTACAGATTTTTTTGATTGTACAGATGTTTTTGATTGTACAGATGTTTTTGATTGTACAGATGTTTATGATTGTACAGATGTTTATGATTGTACAGATGTTTTTGATTGTACAAATGTTTTTGATTGTACAGATGTTTTTGATTGTACAGATGTTTATGATTGTACAAATGTTTTTGATTGTACAGATGTTTTTGATTGTACAGATGTTTATGATTGTACAAATGTTTTTGATTGTACAGATGTTTATGATTGTACAGATGTTTATGATTGTACAGATGTTTTTGATTGTACAAATGTTTTTGATTGTACAGATGTTTATGATTGCACAAATGTTTTGGATCGTACAGATGTTTTTGATTGTACAGATGTTTATGATTGTACAAATGTTTTTGATTGTACAGATGTTTTTGATTGTACAGATGTTTATGATTGTACAAATGTTTTTGATTGTACAGATTTTTTTGATTGTACAGATGTTTATGATTGTACAAATGTTTTTGATTGTACAGATGTTTTTGATTGTACAGATGTTTATGATTGTACAAATGTTTTTGATTGTACAGATGTTTTTGATTGTACAGATGTTTATGATTGTACAAATGTTTTTGATTGTACAGATTTTTTTGATTGTACAGATGTTTTTGATTGTACAGATGTTTTTGATTGTACAGATGTTTATGATTGTACAGATGTTTATGATTGTACAGATTTTTTTGATTGTACAGATGTTTTTGATTGTACAGATGTTTATGATTGTACAGATGTTTATGATTGTACAGATTTTTTTGATTGTACAGATGTTTATGATTGTACAGATATTTATGATTGTACAGATGTTTTTGATTGTACAGATTTTTTTGATTGTACAGATGTTTTTGATTGTACAGATGTTTTTGATTGTACAGATGTTTTTGATTGTACAGATGTTTTTGATTGTACAGATTTTTTTGATTGTACAGATGTTTTTGATTGTACAGATGTTTTTGATTGTACAGATGTTTTTGATTGTACAGATATTTTTGGTGGAAAAAAACTAAAGTTAAAACTTTAGTTTCTTTCTTAAATCATTTTTATGTTAATACTTTTATTATTATAGTTTTTATCATAAATAATAAAATATTACTTGTTTACTTATTTTTTTTTATGTAAAGATTCTGCTTTTCAAATCAACCAATGGAAACCCACAGAGAAAAAAACATTTTTTTTCTCTGTGGGTTTCCAAAAAACATTTTTAACAATTTTTAAAGAAGAATATTTTATATGCAAACATATTAAATTGCAAAGATATTTAATATGTTTGCATATAAAATATTCAGCAATATAAAGAATTACATGTCTTGATATTCAAAAACAAACAATTAGAAAAACAACTTTTAAAACTTTGAAACTTAAATATAGTAAAACTTTGTTTTTATCGCTGTTTACTTTATTTTTTATTTTATTTGTAAATACTTTTTATTTTATCTGAAAACACAACTATGGCAATACAAGAAAAATTCCATAAAAAAATTAAAAAACAAAAGTTACCGAAGGGCGATATAAATTGCAACTTGAGGACAACACTTCCATATTGTTCTAATACACTCTTTCCACACTTTATCTGTTAGAGATATCTGACTAGCCCAGAGATGAACAGTATCTTCATTAGGAACCCTTAGCTCAGGTACATTTTTAGGATTTCTCCAAACCAAAAGTCTTTCAATTTCTCTACGTAATGCAGCAAGAATAAGAATCCGTTTTTTTAGCAATTCTTTTGTTAATACCCCGCTGTCTTTAGTTCTTGAGGTATAATATGTTTTTTTTGCAATATTTGTACTTAATGAACTTGCCCTTCCTTGTAAATTGAGCCAGCTCTAAAATTACAAACAATTTTATTTTCATTTAATTAGAAAGAAATATATATATAACAACAAACATTTAAAAACACAATAAAAAAATATAACACAACACAAACAAAATTTAAAGTTTCTGTTTAGTTAGGAATTCCATTAAAACCTGTTCATTATGTTATAAAAATAAATAATAATGATAACAAAACAGAAATAGTTTAAAAAAAGAATCTGTATAAAATGATATAGTATTGAACATAAAGGAAGCACTCAAGAGAAACCCAGATCTGTTGCTAAAAAATTAGTTAAAAAATTCAACACAAGTAAAATTATGGTTAAAGGAGTTAAGAAATCACAATGTTGTAGATCCTACAAAAATCACAAGGTTATAGATCATATCAAAAGAAAAAAATCTGTGAGACTATAAAAATTTTCTTTCTGTCAAGAAATCAAATAGCAACTTGTTGTTTAGAGTTGCTTTACAAATTGTCAACAATGAAAAAATATTGGTCATTGAAAATAATCAACACTTAAAAAAAATGAATTGCTTTTTTTTTTCAAGCATTGCCGAGACATTATTTCTACTCTGCAATTAATCAAGACACTGTTTGGTAAAAGTTTAAGACAATGGGTCTTGATAACCTAATTTGAAATTTAAGAGCTTGGGTCTTAAAAACTTCAATAAAAATACCTTGTTTTGCATATAATTTGTTTACAAATACAAACAATTTAAAACAAATAACTTATGAAATGAAAAAATATATATTAAAAAATTTATCTATTGACTTGCTGCTCTACTCTCAAGGAATCAGAGGTTGTCATTTGGGTTTGCTCAACAATTGGTTCATCCAAAACACAATCAAGTGAAGTAGACAATATATTCAACGATTTAATGAAACGCTTATCAGCATTTAATGCATTCCAAAAATCAATTAATAAAGTAATGCTTCTTCCTAACATCTCAGTTTTTGGTTTAGGCCAAGTAGATGGAAATCTTTATTAAGAAATAAAAATCAAACAAAAAATATATTTTTGTGTTGGGTATTATGTGAATATTAATTAAAATTATTAAACAATATTTTTAAATATCTTCTCATCGTCATCATAAAAGTATATTCATTTACAAACTCACGAAAAATAATCGAGTGCTGTGTGGTAAACCATTTCTCGTAAAACACTAACAACAACTGGAGCCATAGAATGAGTTGACTGCAAAATATGAAGACCAAGGCGAGCAAGACGAAAACGAGCTTGAATATAGTTAATGTGATGTGCTATTTTGCTATTCTTTCCAACTGCTTCAGTTAGTGAGTCAACTAACATTAAAACAAACATTGAAGCCTAAAAACAAAATGTAATTTATTTTTATTGTATCTTAAAAACAATTCATTTGTCAACTTTCAACTTTGAAGCATTTGAAAAAAAAAACTATTATTATATTTATGCGTATAAAAGCAATTAGAAATCCACAGAAAGTATTAACTAAAACTAAAAAAAACTTTTAGTTGAAATAGTAAACTAATTCAAACCCATTCTTTGCTATAAAAACAACTTCAAACCTGTTCTTTGCTATAACAATAACTTTAAACCTGTTCTTTGCTATAATAACAACTTTAAACATTTTCTTTGCTACAACAACAACTTCAAACCTGTTCTTTGCTGTAATAGCAAACAACTTCAAATCTTCGAATAAAAAACTGAAGCCATATATCTTGAACATCTTCATATTCTTTTAACATATTCATTCTATCTTCATAGGATGTTGCAAGCGGATTAGATAATACAACATCTTCACTGTACATTCCCATTTTATTATTAACCATATAAAGCCAAGCACCAATTAACTCTTGTTGAATCTAATTTGAAAAAAAGTTATAATTATAAACTACAACTAATAAACTTTTGAACTTAAAATCAGAAGACATTTTATTCAATATCAACATTTAAAAAAAAAAAATTTAATTATAACCATTTTTATAATATTCATTAAACAAAAAAAAAAAAAAATTTATAAATACAAATAAGTTAATTAAATTACATGACTAAAATGTTACATTATATTGATTTACATATTAAATTATATAATAAAAGATTATTTAAACCTAAAAATCAAGAAGTACGAAATTGAAGTAGAAGCAATTTTTTGCTTATACTGATAGATTTTCTTATCAAATTCAAAATAAAATACCAATATTTTATAAAAAAGATTTTAAATCTATAAATACGAAATTACTTTTTTTTCCTTTCGAATAAATATTCTTAACTAAAGACTTTGATGCCATCATACTTCAAATGTAAGACAAAAATTTGTTTGAGTAAAATTTGTAGATTACACAACTAAACATTTGAACAAAAGAATTGACAAGCACTTATAATCTCAAAAAGCCTTGCACATTTAAAATGTTACTTAATGAAATGAATTGATATAAAACAAAGGAGAAGTAGTTATGCTTAAGTTGACAGTTTCATACTTTGCCTCTAAAATAGAAAATTACTTTGAAAAGTAATTTTCTATTTTAGATAAAGCTGAGACACCTCATTAATTAAAAACTAAAGAAACACTAGAAATTTGGTGGGACAAGCCTCAACAAAAACATTTTTAACTATAATATGATTTTATCTTCATATAACATTTTAACTTGAATTATTTCTCTTTTGCGTTATATTAATTCATTTCATTAAATGATATTTATATAGTTTATATAACATATTTGTATTTAATAATACTTTTTAACTTTCAATTTAACTAAACTTTTTGTTATTTATTTTGTTGATAATACTATTATTGTTTTAATCAAAACATGTCAAAAATATTTAAGGTTTTACTAAAATAATTTTACTAAAACATTTAAGGTTTTACTAAACTAATTAACTAAACTAAAGGTAAACTAATGTTAAGCTAATGTTATTTGTTATTGTTTTATTAAAGTTTTATTAAAACCAGAAACTTAAGATTAAGTAAAACACAAAAGAAGTTAATTCGAAGTAATAAATAATTTCACAAAAACCTTAAAATATATAAACACTTAGAAAAAACCTCGGATGATGAAACTTATGTGAAGCTAAATTTCAAAACAATTTCAAGATATTATTTTTATATGGGAGTCTCTAAGAAAAATGTAAAGGATTTTGTAAAAATTTAAAACAATAAAATTTAAAAAAATTCCCCTGAAAAATTATGGTTTGGCAAGCCATTTGTCAATGTGGATTGAAAACACAAAGTTTTGTCACAAATTCCACAATAAATAGTAAAATTATTTCTTATTTTAATTTTATTTAGGTGCCCCAAGAAGTCTTTACAGTCTTATCACAGAGCACCGCAAATGAGCATTTAATTAGAAGTTCACACCTCCTTCTTAACCGATGTCACAAAACTTGCCCAGACGTGGGGTTTGAACCTGGGATCCTTTGTTTCTGAGGCAAGTGCACTACCACAGCTGCTCTAGCCATGGTTAATTTATCAAAATGATTGCCTTAAAAAGTGCTTATTGCATCTGTGGAATGCCCACAATGGTAATGCAATCTTTCAGCCTGACCTAACGCCTTGTTATTACTCCAAATCTACATTAAATGTCAGCAATGTCAATAGTATCGATTTCATAACTAGAAAACACAACCCTGCAAAAAGCTTAGGTAAGCAAAATGAAGTACTGACTTCAAAAAGAAGTGGAATAAAACCAGCACAGAGTATGAATCTCCCTAGTACAAAACCTTATGACTACCATCAAGAGAAAACTTAGAAAATTCTATTGCACTAAAGAAATTTAATAAAAAAATAAAAAGATAAATTTTTTTCTTTTTTTATCATAAACTTAATTCAATAAAAAAAAAAATTAACTTTGTAGTTCAGCCTTATCTTTTTATAATTCAAGATATAAAAAGTTTCACTCAACCTAACCTTTATTCACCTTAACAAAAATATTAGGATTTCATAAGCTGCTTTGCTTCTACACTAACTCAAGATATTTTCACCCTGTTAAATATATAAGCTCTTAAAAATCAGTATCTTTCAGTCTGAGTTTAGAAAAACTTTATTAAAACAAGCCATTACATTAAACCCAAAATGTGCTATTTAATGAACTAAATTGGCCCTGAATTAAAGTTAATTTGACAAGTTTATTTCATAAAGATACAAAAGATAACTTAAACTTAACAAAAGGAATTATTTATCAAAAAATTATTTATTATAAATTATTTATTATAAATTATTTACCAAAAAACATCTTCACTCTTTTTCTTTATAAAACTTTTTTCTTTTTTTTCTTCTTCTAATTAATGAAGTTTTTTTAAAAATATAATTCACTCCCAACAAGGCAGCAAGCAACCACTATTAAGTTGGGAGTTACTAGAAAACAAAGAATAGAGTTAAAGAGCAAAGAAATGGTTGCTAGAAGAATTAGCATGTCAGTCATAGAATAAGAACCCTATTGATCAAAGAGTAAGTATTAGACTCAAGATGGGGTGTTAGAAATTTGTTGATAAAAACCTTGCTAATAATAGAGAGAAGACTGATAACAGACAACAGTTGGAAGGGTGAGAATGTTCTCCAAAATTTTTTAAAATTGGAACCACAGATGCTATTTCGCAGAAATCAGGAAAACATTAAAGAATTAAAAAGTTATTGAAAACACTTTAGTAAGAATATGAAAGGAATGTTGTCTGGACTCACAAGCTGTAGAAGAATTTAATTAAGAAATGACTTTGTCATCCCAAAAGGTGTGTGAGTGGTTGTCAAAACCTCACTGACCTACAAAAATTACATCAATTCTTCCATTATTTTAGACTTTACTAAAATGAAAACTAAAATAAATTACTTTGTTATTATTTATGGTCTACTGTTTAAAGATCAAATAATATAGATAGCAAAAACTAACCTGAACTTCTAAGTCAGCTCTGGTTGCAAATAGCCAGTCCCAGCAAGCAATAGCTATTTGTAGTGATTCATTAGTATACAGTACTGACGGCATCCAGCATATGCAGTGAAGCAAATAATTATTTGTTACTAAAATTTTGAAAATTAATTTTTGATACTCAAAACTAGATTTTATTATATTATATTTTATTCATAAGAGTTATTAATTATACTTTATTTTAAGAGGTAATTTCATATTAATTATACTTTATTTTAAGAGGTAATTTCGTAAGGTAACAAAAATTGTTCTAATAGTTATATTATTTTTAAAATATTAAATTTTTAAAAATTAATTTCAATAAATTTACATTTAGATGAGACTAAGCAGGCTGTGGCTCTATACATAACAACTGCATAATTATCATGTAATCCTTCCTGTAAACCTTTAAATTCTTTGCATAACATGTCAATCAGCATATC
The DNA here is from genome assembly GCF_038396675.1 of Hydra vulgaris. Taxonomy (NCBI): domain Eukaryota; kingdom Metazoa; phylum Cnidaria; class Hydrozoa; order Anthoathecata; family Hydridae; genus Hydra; species Hydra vulgaris. The sequence continues at coordinate 16,294,203 of NC_088926.1, read as the reverse complement.
ATTACTATTTCCTGTGTCCATTGTTGAAAATGCTTTGAGTAGCCCAATCACCTGTAGAGAAGACAAAAATCTTTTATTCTTATGTTAATATTATTTATCAATGTTGTGCAATTTGTTAATTTAAACATTTTTCATCATCATACATAAACAATTTATGTATTTAAAAACAGCAAAAATTTTATTTAAGATACAAAAATAGATTTCATAAAACTTCAAATAAATTTTGAATAAATTAAAAATTAAAGAATATCTTCATTTAAACTTCATTAAATAAAAGAATTATTCAAATAAAAATTTTAATAATTATTTTAATAAATATGTGGGTATTTGATCAATTTGATTAATAAGTAGGAATTTAATAAATTTGATAAAAATGTAGGCATTTGATTAATGTGCTAAATATGTGGGTATTTAATTAGTGTGCTAAATATGTGTGGACTTTACAACAAAGTACTCAAACTGAGCAATACTTTTATTTAATTGTTACTTAAGATTTTCTTCAATTTCTTTTAAAAAAAAAGAAGATAATTTTACTTGAGTTTTCCAATAACTCAAAAATTAGTAAATTTCAGACAACAGACAATCTTAGTCTATAATCTTCTAATTATATATAATAAATATACATAGCATACAGGTATATATATAAAATAAAATTTAAGCTTACGTTTGAGTTTAACTTGATTGAATTTTAACTTTATTTAAACTTATTGATAAATTTTGTTCAACAATCAAATTTTTACAAATGCCAGGTAATAATTTTTGGAAATATCACTTATTTGACCATGTTAACTGCTAGAACACTGAGCCAATGTACAAAACCTTTAACTTGTGTAAAACACAAAAGGTATATCAACTACTTGATAAAAAAAAAACTACATTTCTTTTCTAACTAGTTTTGCTAGCTTTATAGCATAAAGCAGTTTCAGAAAAGAAGAATATAACGAAGAATAAGAAAGAAAAGTTTGCCCCGGGCCAAACCCTTGATCGATAGAGCGGCACTCTTGTGACGGCAGGCTAATAGATAGTTGGTGTATGTATTGAAGCCTCTAACAGCAGGCTATTTAAGTATGATATCAGGGAAGTTATCTAAGCATACATTCATAGTTCATACTTTTATTCATATATTTGTGAGGTAGTGGTGTAGTGATAGAGCACTCGCCTGATAATCGAGAAGTTCTGAGTTTGATCGCCACGTCCCTGGTAGTACTGTGCTTAAGTTATAGAGTTATAGAGTTGAAAGAGGGTTGAAACCACAACTAAAGTAGCTTGCATGACTGTAGTGGCCTCCTTGGCCTTGGGGAGTTAAATTAACACATATATATATATATACATATATATATATATACACATATATATATACATATATATATACATATATATATATATACATATATATATATATATATATACATATATATATATATATATATATATATATATATATATATATATATATATATATATATATATATATACATATATATATATATACTATATATATATATATATATATATATATATATATATATATATATATATATATATATACATATACATATACATATATTTATCGTGCATTAGATAAAGGTGGAGAAAGAACAAGGTCTTTTAATTTATTATGTGATAAATTTCACTTATATATATATTAAATTTGCTTTATTTTTAGAGCTAAATAATTAGATTGTTATAAAATGGTTTTTAAGTGTTGTGTCACTGGATGCAGAGGTAACTATGATGTTGCAAAGTCTGTAAAAGTTTTCGCTTTCCAAATAAAAAAAAATGTAAATGAGCAAAAAAGATGGATAAGTGCTATACCTCGTGAGAATATTCCATATAGCCCAAATACTTTTATTTGTGAAGAACATTGGCCTAAAGATTATGAAAAAGTTTTAGTTTATGGAATGTTAAGACCAAAACATCCACCATCTGTATTTTCTTGTGTAAATTTAATTTAAATTCCGACTCCACATGGACCGCCAAGATCAACAACTAAATCATTGCCATCTTTAAGAAATATTGTGCCTGATGAAATAAAGAATTTTTTAAAGGATGACAAAATTTCATCCTTTGAAGATTTGTGTAATAAAATAATGTCTAAAACTATATCTTTTCCATTTTCAATAATATATCATATACTGGTGAAAACTGTTTACATCTTCAATCTGCTGATACATTGGACAACTTGGGTGTTCCAAAGTTTATTTTAAAAATAAAAAGTAATTTACCCTTTGATAGCTACCACTGTGGTGTTAAGTGAACCATAAAACCTTTTTCTTACAATCATTGAATAATATTGACTGTTTTAGTCGGCTCCATGATGCTATACACTATCTGAATTCTTTACTAATTGATCACAAGAAAAGCATTACTATGGAACAAATGTTAAGTATGAACTCATTAGTGTTCATTGGGGAAAAAAATTATTCTCCTGGTATGGTTGCTAGGGCGTTTGAATACTTTTCATTGTCAAGAACTCTTTATTCTTGCTTACGTGATGATTATGAACTACCAAGTATATTGCTGATGACAAAATTGACATCTAAAGTTAGAAATGTTGGAGATGATTTTTTAAAGTTTTATTTTGATAAATGTTCTATTTCTCAAAGACAGGTAATTTTACTAATTGATGAAATTTATGTTAAACCACAGTTAACATATCAAGGAGTTAACATTTTTGGTAAATCTGTAAACTCCCCAAACGAATTGGGAAAAACAGTTTTGGGTTTAATGATTTGTTTATTGTTAGGTGGAAAACAGTTTTTGTATAAGGCTTTGCCAGTAACAGGTTTAGGTGCTAGTTTTCAATATGATCAAACAATGCAAACAATTGAAACAATAAAAAATTGTGGTGGTTCTGTTGTTGCTATTATTTGCGACAATAAAAAAGTAAATAAAAAGTTTTTTGGGATTTTAATCTACATAATAATTGGTGCACTAATGATAACATTTTTCTTCTGTATGACTTGGTTTATTTAATAAAATTTATTTGCTCACAGAAAAATACTAAGAACTCTGTTTTACTCTTTTATGAAGGTATTTCAAAAACTGCAAAATGGTTTAAAAAGCTTTTTCAATTTGAAAAAGATTCTATTATAAAATTGTCTAAACTTAATGAAACTGCAATTTTTCCTAAACCAATTGAACGTCAAAATGTGTCAACTTGTTTAAGAGTATTTTGTGATGAGACTTTAGCTGCTTTGAAAACTCATCCATCAATGGAAAATGTTGATGATACAACAGTTTTTTTAATCTATTTTTATCAAATTTTTCAAAATTGTTAATGTTAAAGGACTTTATGAGGATATCTGTACTAGAGATAAATATCATGCAGTTTTTCATCAAACAATGATAAGCAAATGAACTTTCTTTTAAATTTAGCTGATATGGTCGAAAAAATGGCACCTGATAAACAAGTTCAAAGAATTAAAAATTTAACTAAAGATACCTCTCGTGCTTTTTTACATATGTGTCGTGGAATGGTTGAACAAGTAAAACATTTACTAATTACAAGTCATAAGTATGTTTGTCTTGAACATTTTACTAGTGATCCTATTGAGAAAGCATTTGGAAATCTTTGACAAGGATCAGGTGGTACCTATTTTATAAATGCTCAGCAAATATTGCAAAAAGTTGACATAAAAAAAACAAAACTTTGTTTAAATACTGGTATCATTGGTAATGATTTAGAATCTTTGTCAAACCATTTGTGTTACAATTGTAATTATGCAATGCAAGATGATACTTTGTTCAATGTTTTTCATAATCTTCTAGTTATTGAAAGTGATTTATCTAAAGAAATTAAAATGTGTTTGGTTTATATTGCTGGCTATGTCAGTAGAGAAGATCCTCCAGTTGAAGGTATATCATTTTATTTCAACCAATTCGGAGAATATGTTAGAGAGATTAATCGTGGTGGCTTAAATTTCCCTCGCGATAACATTTGTCATTGGTTATTTTATTCATACAATTTGTTTCACCATCTTTACACTTTTGTCTGTCGTGTTAGCTTATCTAACTGCTTTTTGATTGTATCTAATTTTTATAGATTTACCAATGTTTCAAAAAAACACTGCAGAACTCTTGTCAATATACTTTTTAATAACTATTGCCATCTTTCCATCTCTGCAATCTTCAAAGGAATCCAAACTAAATTTATTCTTCGTAATATTTCGATCTGCTTTTGCACAGATCGTCATAAGACGTAAAATATAATACAAAAAAAAACAAAAAACGTTACAAATATTACATAAAAACGTCAAAGAAGACATTAAAAAGAAGCCATAAAAGATTACATAATAACGTAAATATAAAACGTAAATATAAATATAATAAAACGTAAAAATAAAATATAAATATAATAAAACGTAAATATAAATATAAACGTAAATATAAAACGTAAATATAAATTAGAAATGCAATATCGAAAAACCAATTAATCTTTCTTCAAAGGTGCGTTTCCAATTATATAATTCCACCATCGTTAAAAGTAAGATCACCAATTAAATAGAAAAAAGCAGAAAATATTACTAAACAATATCAAAGAAACTTATTGATACACGCCCGAAACAAAGCAAAATATAGATTTTTTACAAGTAAGAATGTTATAAAAAATATTTGTTATAACTTAGAAAAATTTTTGATACCTAATCACTATAAAATTATTGAAAATGTTACTGAAAAATCGAAAAAACATCATTACAAAATTACAAAGAAATGTTTAAAAGATAAGTTTGAAAAACTTTATAAAATGACTTACAATAAACAAAAACAATCAAACAGATTGAATAAAAATATAGTTAAATCTGGAAGCTTAAATTTATCGCAAACTCAGTTAGACATCTCCACAATAAATCTCCTGAACCTTGGACCAAATTTTGCACCGTCGTTTAAAAAGTTGCCTTATATGGAAATTTTAACACCGATCGAATCTTTTGCTTTACAAAAAAAGAAAAAAAATAGTAAAAAATCTGATGCAGAAAAGATTCAACAAAACGTGAGTAAAATTCTTATCAAAAATATAAAACATAGATTACCTGATAATTTATCAAAAGAACAAAGATTGTCTTTAAATAATTTGAGGAAAAAAATGAATGGTTTAGCAGTTTATCCATTTGATAAAGGAACAGGATTTGTACTTATAAACGAAGAGGACGCATTTTATAAATTAGAAGAGGAAATTAAACACTCAGTAACTATCAACTATGACCCGACTCAAACCCTTATGACTAAATTCCAGAAACTATTATGCAGGTTACGAAAACAAAAAAAGTTAGATAACAAGACTTATTTTCAAATGTACCCTTCTGACTGCGTACCTCCACGTTTAAATGGAGTCATAAAAGCTCACAAGCCAGAAAAGAACTATCCAATGCAGTCAGTCGTTTCTACTATAGGTACCCCACCATATGGATCATCAAAGTATCTTGTAAAAATTATACAACCAACCTTAAACAAAAACAAATCAAGATTATTAAACTCCTCCTCGTTTGTCAACGAAGCGAAATCTTGGTTAATTGATCCTAGTGAAATTCAAGTCTCTTGATGTGGTGGCGTTATATCCCTCTATTCCAATTGACAGAGCAATTCCTGTGATTATCGATATTTTAAACAACGATATTAATAATCTTAAAAAAAGAACCAAACTAACTCTTAGTGATATACATGAAATGATCGAACTCTACCTTAGTCAATGTTATTTTTTATACAAAAATGAGATAAGATCTGTACCGAATTCGGGACCTATGGGTTTGTCCTTAATGGTTGTAGTTGCCAAAGTGTTTTTACAGCATTTGGAAGCAAAAGCTCTTATTATTGCTGAGGTTGGTCATTTTTCGCAAAAGACTTACAGAAGGTATGATGACAGTCATGCAAGATTCGACCCAATACAAAATCATGATAAATTTCTGGATTTGTTAAATGAACAAGATCCAGCAATAAAATATGCTTCGGAAAAAGAAAACAATAAAAAAGAATTAAACTACTTGGATATAACTGTAACCAATACTAATAACTCATACTATAACTTCAAAATCCATCGAAAATCGACTATCACTAATATACAAATAAAACCTACATCAAACGTTAATCCAAAAATAGTTATGGGTGTTTTTAAAGGTTTTATATCTCGTGCCGTTAAAATTTGTTCTAAAAAATATCTTAATGATGAAATACAGTTTTTAGTAAATATGTTTGCAGAAAATGGACACAATAGAATAAAGTTTGAAACAACTGCTAAGAACTATATTCAGAAAAGAATCAACCTTTCTAAAATAAATTATAATAAAACAGAAACATTTAAATATACAGTTAAACTTCCATGGCTCCCAAGAATAGGTCCAAAACTAAGAAAAGAACTTAAAGCTTACAACGACAGAATAATATTTACTAGACCACCTACGTTAAAAAACACTTTATGCAACAACAAGTTTAAGTTAATTCCAAATAGCAATCCCGGTGTCTATAAACTCACATGCTCTTGTGGCAGTATATACATTGGTGAAACAGAAAAGAAGATTTTAACGAGATGCATTGAACATCAAAAAAACTATTTAAAAGGTAAATGAGATGCATCTGGTGCAACCGAACATGGTCAAGAATGTAATGGTATGTTTGATTGGTCCAAAATCCAAAAACTCTAGCAATAAAATCAGAGTACGATGAACATAAAGTTAGAGAATCACTTGAAATTAATTATGCCTCAACATACCAAGAAAAAAAACATGCTCCAATACTACTCAACCGAGACAATGGCATTAAAATTTCTACAAACAGTTGGAGACCTCTGTTTAAAAAAGTTATCCAAAAAAAGGAGTAAAATAATATTTGCTAGTTTTATATTTACGTTATTATGTATATATATATATATATAAATATATGTATATATATATATATATATATAAATATATGTATATATATATATATATATAAATATATGTATATATATATATATATATATATATATATATATATATATATATATATATATATATATATATATATATATATGAAGAACCCTTAGATGTTGTCCGAAAGTTTTTTCCATTATTTGTTGACAAAAAGTAAAAATTAAAATGCAAGACCGGAATTTTTTTTTTTAATAATGATAGACTGCCTGCCCCAACCAAACCCTCAGTCGATGTAGCAGCACTCCCTTGCGGGTCAGGCTATTTGTCAGTCGATGTAGCAGCACTCCCTTGCGAGTCAGGCTATTTGTCAGTTGATGTAGCAGCACTCCCTTGAGAGTCTGGCTATAAGATAGTCGATGTAGCAACACTCCGCGCATGATTTACAGTAAAAAAAATAAAAATAAAAACATTTTATTAAAAAAAATAAAAATAAAAACATTTTATTAAAAAAAATAAAAATAAAAACATTGTTTATATTGTTAAAAACATTCAAAATGTTTTAAAAACATTCAGAATGTTTTTAAAAACATTCTGGTCAATTAAATTTGCGTTTTTGTGGTTTTTTTAAAAAACGATTAATTTGTAATTAAATTAATGGTTTTTACTTTCGTCCAACACGGAAATGTTGGACGAAAGTTAAAAGTAATTAAAAGTGACGTATATGTTGGCGTAAGAATCACTTTTTTCCTTCCGCTCTTCCCATAGCCAACAAACTATAGATCTATATATATACATATGTATATATATATATGTATATATATATATATATATATATGTATATATATATATGTATATATATATATATATATATATATATATATATATATATATATATATATGTATATATATATATATGTATATATATATATATGTATATATATATATGTATATATATATGTATGTATATATATATATATATATATATGTATATATATATGTATATATATATATATATATATATATATATATATATATATATATATATATATTTTGGCAGGCCAAAGTACCACATAAATTTTTCAATGAATCAATTTTACTAATGGCTGCATAAAACATTGTTCTTTTTACTACAAAAATCGTTTTTTGTTATGAAAGTGTTTATGTAGCTCATCTCTAAGTTCTGCTTTATTTAATTTTTAGTCTAGATTAATTGAATTAAACTATAACACAAAACTTAAATTGCATCCGTTCCAATCTGTATTTTAATTTGTTCAGTTAAATACTTACAAATAATTGTGTATTTCTATTGTTCTTCATGTAAACAAACAAACACAAGACATGCATGTCGCATATCATACACATTTTTTTTTATAAACATATTTTTAATATAACTTATGTTTTACAGAAATATCACCAGCTAAGATTAAAAACAATATTTTACAACAAGAGATCTACTTAAAAGATTAAAATAATAATAAGAATAATGCATGAAACTTTGCCATACATAAAGAAATTTTTTTTGCGTATTTTTTCAAAAAACATGTTTAAAATGCTGAGTAAGACTAAATATTATGCTTAATTTTTAGCAAATTGTTTTTAACAAAATCTACTCTCACCTATCTAATTGGAGGGAATTGGAGCTAGCGCAGATTGGGGGAATGGTTATTAGATTGGGGGTGGGATGAAGGTGGTAATTTTCTTTTTTTACACTTTTGAAGGTTTAATTCTTACACAATCATTATTTTTGAAAACTGGAATACTAATTTACTGCATGGTATTTACTGAATTTATTTTTACTGTACTGTATTTTAGTATTGTTTTCCACTGTAATTCCAAGTAAGACAGGGCAGGGTGACCTTTTAATGTATAAATATATATAGCAATGATAAGGTGGTATTTTGAAAATACTGAAAACCACCCTGTTATGTTTTTTCCCTTTTCGAGCACTGCTTAAAAAGTAAAAGATAAAACACAAAGTTTTTATGGATTAACTTACCTAATGTAATTATTGTTCCAATAATTATTTAATTTTTGCATTTGTTTTAAAAATTAACACGTTTTACATTCTAATACCTTTATATATACATTTTTCTTAATTAATGAATTCATCTCCCTAAGGCCGAGGAGACCACTACAGTCAAGGAAGCTACTTTTCTTTTTTTTTAAACTGCGATTATATAACCCTCTCGCAATGCTTTTACTTTGAAACACGAACCTTGACAAACAAGATTTCTTCCTCGAGAAACAAGTTGAGTGCGGTACAACCAGGGACATAATGGGTTTAAACTTGGATCTTTTGCTTACAAGGGAGTCTTCTATCATTATACCACTACCACACTGGTAATGGATTATACTATTCATATAAATTAAATACTATTATATATAAATTCAAACTATTTTAACAATTCCATCTCTTATGCAACAGTGAAAGTGTGAATGAATAAAAAAACAATTTAAAAAAAGAAATTTACTTGTTAAAACAATCAAACAATTTAACTCATTAACTCATTAAATTTAAACTCATTTTTTAACTGATTCAGGATAAGACATTCTAATTTGCAGTTATCAAAAATTGAAACTAGATGAATAGGCAGGATAGAGTTGAAACTAATTGAATAGGAAAGATAGATAATTTGTAAAAAATCAATTTCACTTGAGATTCTGAGATTCAAAATCTAATGAAAACTCCTCTCGGGCTATCAAGCCGCCATATTTTTAATATCATATTTTTAACTTATTTTTTGGGTAATTTGAAAAAAAAAATTTTTTCGAAAAAATTTTTATAAAAATAATGCAAATAAAAATTGCTTTTACTTTAAGTTCGAAATATATACTTAAAAATAAACATATAGAACAAATTCAAATAAAATTTCTTATCTTTAGGGCTATGCAAAACAAAAATTTTAGGCTACGCAAAATTTTAGGCTAAACAAAAATTTTGAAGAGGTCAAAAATTATTTGATTTTGCACAATACAAAAAATTTATAAGCCTCTATTATGAGTAACAAGACAGTTATAATACTGAAAGAAAATATTGTTCATAACAAATATTTCTTATTGATATAAAACTCCTAATCTTTTTGGACTTTCCTACAAAATCATAATTTTGACATATTTTAGGCTAAAAACGAATTAAATCAAATCAAATTCAACAACACTCAAAAATGTTTTTTTCTGTTGTTTTTTTTATTGTTTATATTCTTATGTGTAAAGGATTATATTTTTTTGCAGACATACAATTTTCAAAATTTTTGTTTTTTGGCCTGCCCTAAGTCAAAAAAGAAAAGTGTTTTCAATAACTTTTGTTTATTGGCCGGCTTAAAACTTGTTGATAATCTTGATAAAAAGCAACTTTTTTCTGATTAAGCTCAATTCAAAAGCTAATTTTTAAAAGTAAAATTTTTGATAACTTAAAAGCATCTTAAACATTTAGAGAAGCAAAATATTTATCGCAACCCTCTTACTTCCTTAGATTTAATTTTTATGGTGATATTTCAGCATAAAAACACGAATCTTTATATCAAATTTGGCAGTACTCAGAATAATCCTATTACACTTTTTTTTTTTAATACTACTTATATTTTGTTAAGGAACAAACATTCATGCAGCCAAGTGTAATTTTTAAATTTTTTTAAATTTTGGCCAACCCTAATATATATATACAGTGCTGGCCAATGCATTAGGAATTTAGAAGGATTTGATCAGATCTAGCCTATTCAGTCTTTGGTTATACAACTACATTCTAATTTTTGTTTATTAAACAAGTTGCTGTCATAATACTTATTTTATTGTTTGTTGTCATGGACTTTTCAAATTTGTTGCTAAAATATGATTTTTTTTGTATTTTGTATAAAATTTGATTTAGGTTCTTAAGGCACTTGATTGCGGTATTTGGCGATATCTGGTCATTAATTTTGGAGTCTTTTGTAGCTTAATTGTAATTTTACTTGTATTATTGCTCATAAATTATTACTTTGCTGTTATTGAAACAAGCTTCAGGTGGTAAGAGAGACACTATTTGACAGAAATGGGTAAAAAAACAGGACATCAGCGTAGCAAAAAAAAGTGAAATAATGCTGTTATTAGAAAATACTGCTCTTCTGAATTCCGAAAGCTCGCAAGTTATAAGTCTCGCGTCAGATTGTTGGAAGAATCAGAAATAAGCTGTCCAAAGGCCAAGATGTCATAGCTACCAAGAGAGAAAATTGTAAAAGGGCTTCCAAGACTACCCCTAGGAATGATCGCGTACTTCAGAACTTGTGCCGAAAAGGACGTAAGAAATCTTCCGTAGAGTTAGCACAGGAATGGAATGGCATAATAGGACTTACAGTAAGCTCAAGAACTGCTAGAAGACGTTTGTTGAATTTTGGCTACAAGGCATACAAACCCACGAAGAAACCCAAGCTGACGGTTGCAATGAAGGAGAAGAGGCTGACGTGGGCACGTTGACACGCCGATTGGGCCAAAGACGATTGGTCAAAGGTAGGCAGTTTACATACTCTTATGAAATTATTTAAAGTCAGAAACACATTGCCCATTTTATGGTGATAATAATATTTATTTTTTCATTAGTTTTGTAGTCTTGTCATGTTATTATGTGTATCTCCCATATGATAAAATATGGTATGTAATACCGTACTGAGTACTGTTATTTTAAAGGGTAATATTTGTTATTCAGGTGTGCTTCTCTGATGAGTCTACGCTGGAAGTCATGGCTAAGAGCGCACGATTTGTTTGAAGGAAGAAGGAAGAGGCAAACCTCCCCGACTGTATCCTGGAAACTGTAAAACACCCACAAAAGATCATGTTTTGGAGTGTTATTTCTGTCAATGGGCCGGGGCATCTGTATTTTGTGGAAGGGATCATGCAACAGGACCAATACAAGGGAGTACTGGAAACACGTCTCATACCACAGGTAAAAGAATGGTATCCACGTGGAGATCCAATATTCATGCAGGATGGAGCTCCATACCACACAGCCAAATCCATGATGAAATTCCTGAAGGACCAGAAGATTCCTGTTCTGGAATGGCCAGGAAACAGTCCCGACCTCAACCCGATTGAGGGGTTATGGAATGAGCTGAAGAAGGAAGTTCTGAAAACTGCATCTACTAACATAAGAGAATTAACTGAAAAACTAATTAATACATGGCACCACAGTGATCGTATCCATCGTCTCTGTGTGGAATTTATCCAGTAAATGCCTCGTCACATTTAAACCATTCTTAGAAATAAGGGTGGACACACCAAATATTAGGCAGCAAACATAATGATCTTTCAGATATATATATATATATATATATATATATATATATATATATATATATATATATATATATATATATATATATATATATATATATATATATATTAGGGGTGTTCAAAAAAAAAAAAATTTAAAAACGCGAATACACAAAAAGCTAAATTTGAAGCAAATATAAAAAAAATACAATTACAAAAAAAAAAATCCAAAAATATTGACATTTATCTTATTATTCTGTACTTTATTTTCAAATTAGTGTGCAAATAATAACTAACTGGTTGCCCTGCCAAGTGATTGATACGTTACAGTCATATACTGTTATATGACCATAATGCTACACGGTCTTTGTAATAAAAAATATGTTTGGTAAGAAATACAAATAGAAGTTATACTATTTTGTGCTAACTGATTACTGTAACTACTTTTATCTGGCTACCATAACTGCTGTTATTTGCTAAATATTGTTATTGTGTTATCTCTGTTATCTCATTACTTTAGAACACTATTTTATGATATAAACCTTCCTTTACGACATTGATTTGAATTTTTTTTTCGCAAATAAAAACTGTAATTTTTAATTTTACTTCACAATTAAAAAACAATTAAGGAGTCTATTAAAGAGAATTAAGAGAAAAGGAATATTTAAAAAATTTTGAACCTCGCCTAAGTATCTACTTCGTATTTGAACTCCTGATCGAAAAATCTTTGAATTCAGACCAGGATATTTTAAATCTGAAATAGATTCTTTCTCAAAACGAGACATCACTTCACTGAGTAAACTGATACCATAATGTACGAGACAATCTTCATCTTCTTTATCAATTATATATTGCTGTAAAATAAAAAATAAAATATTGTGAATCAAAAAAATAAAAAAAATATTAAAATTATATAAACTATTCCTTAAATTCATAGTATTTTAATTATGTAAAGTTTATTTTACCTGAAATAATGACCATGTGGCCTCACTTGCCCATTTAAATGCCTCTTGCACAATTCCTTTACACCTTTCTGTAAAATCTTTAACTATTTGCTCTCGAACAGTGCGTTCTTGAGATAACTTTAGTGTTAAGCTACTATGAGGAACATTGATTAGCTTTGAAATTAGTTGGTTCTCCTAAACAAAACAAAATTAAACAAAGATTTCATCTTTTAAAAACTATTAATATATATCACAATACTTAAAATAGTTACATATAATTATAAACTAAACAACTTTTCATACTTCTTATTGCATTGTATTTCTTATATTTTTCATTGGGTTTCTTGCAATTTATTGAATTTTTGCAATTAGAATTTCTCGTGACAACTAGGCCAAACCCACTCTTAACAATTCTCTCACAGAAAAATCATTTAATATTTCTTACATACTATTTCATATAATTTATATATCTTTTATATACCTAACTCACATACTAATAACTAAACCTTCATGTTATACAAAATTTCTCACATATTATAAATTACATGCTCATCAAATGTTACACATTTAGTTATGTTATTTGTAACACAATCCTTACCATTGCTTTAGTTCTATGACATAGTATATGCAAAAGATCAAGCATAGTTTTTAGTACGACTTGATTCCAAAGAAGATGTGGAAATCTAAAATTTGATAAATATAATGGTGAAAAAAACATAACTATAAATATAATATAAGTAAAATTGCTATAAATAACAATTACAATAATGAAATAACATCTTAGTGTATAAGAAATATTTTTTTACATTCATATAAGATATTCTCTGATAAACATTGAAAAAAATGAATGGCTCATTTTAAATGACAATGTGAACGAGCATTTCAGTGGAGCCTCAGATGGAGTGCCGACTATAGATTAAAAAAAAAAGACTTATAAAGAGGAATAACATTTTGTGTCTGAAAAGAACAACAAATATATTTATAATCAGATGATTTAATAAAAAAAATTGTCTTCACTGATCAAAGTAAGGAAATTGTCTAAACTAATTAAAATACGATAAATCATCTAATGCAATCAATTAAAGAAACAGATGCAAAAATAACAATACTATAAATTATAATGATGATAATGATGATTGTCAAAACAATGTTACAGTCAACTTAATATAGTAACTTCCATTGTGACCGCCTTTTGGTAGAGCATCCACGACAATGTTCTTTTTAACGTCATATACACAGAACTAAAAAACCATGATACTTGTGTCAGACTTAAGACATGATACAAGTCCTCAAACCTGTGGTCAGACTTGTGTTATAGTAGGACAATGTTAAATACTTCCTGGATTTAATTTTTAATATCTGTGTAATTTGATTGATTTTCTAGTTATATAGTCAATTATTATATAGTTAAACTACAGTCGAATGTAACAGGGGCAAAAACCCAAAAAAAAGCAAAAATGTAGCTTGATTGTTTTTCCAGTGTGGTCTTCATATATATATATATATATATATATATATATATATATATATATATATATATATATAGTTCTATAAATTGTTGCATTTGTGAGTACGGAAGGAAAAAAAATGATTCTTATGCCAACAAATACATCACTTTTAATTACTTTTGACTTTCGTCCAAGATTTGCGTGTTGTCAGAAAGTGAAAACCATCAATTTAATTACAAATTAATTGTTTTTTAAAAAACCCGCAAATTTAATTGACCAGAATGTTTTTAAAACATTCTGAATGTTTTTAACAATATAAACAATGTTTTTATTATTATTTTTTTTAATAAAATGTTTTTATTTTTATCTTTTTTAATAAAATGTTTTTATTTTTATTTTTTTTACTGTAAATCATGCGTGGAATGTTGCTACATTGACTATCTTATAGCCTGACTCGCAACAAAGTGCTGCTACATCGACTGACAAATAGCCTGACTCGCAATGGAGTACTGCTACATCTACTTTATTTTAGCCTGACTCGCAACGGAGTGCTGCTACATCGACTGAGGGTTTGGTTGGGGAAGGCAGTCTATCAATTAATAAAATAAAAAAATTTTGTCTTGTATTTTAATTTTTACTTTTTGCCAACAAAATACGGAAAAACTTTCTGACAACCAGTTAAGAGTTGTGTGTATATATATATATATACACAGTAGCGTGCAAAAGTAACCGGACAAGAGCATAACTTATAATAACTTTGAAATGAAAAGTCCAATTTCTTCCAAATGTTCACTGAAATGTCAAAAAATTGATTACAAATCTAAAAACAAATGAATTTTTACTAAATTTAAGCAATCTTATCTTAAAAGTTCATTTAATTAAAATATGCGCGTACAAAAGTATCCAGACAGAAATAAAAAAACTTGAATTAGATTTTTTTTTAAACATTTTTAAAATTAAAAATGCTTTATTTTAAAGTAAATTGCTTTAGTACTTCGTTGGGAAGTCCTTAGCATTGATTACTGCTTAAGAGTGACAAGGCATTGAGTCCACGAGCTTCATAATCACAATAATTTTGATTTATCCCCATTCTTGTTTCAAAATATTCAATAAATCAAATTTACTTGCTGATTTTCAACCCGAAATTCGTCAATCTAAGTGTTTCCATAGATGTTTAATAGAATTAAGGTCAGGGCTTTGCTATGTCAATTCCATTAATTGAATTTTTTTGTTTTTGAAAAAGTCTTTTATAAGGGTTAAAGTATGCTTTGGGTCATTGTCCTGCTGAAATATCCATCCTCAAGCCCTGAAAAATGTTCCACGCAAAATGCTGTCTTGGTAAGTGCTGAAATTAAAGAACTTTAAAATGTAAAATGTAGTGTTGACATAATCAAACGTCTTTTGAGGTCTGCAAATCTATTTGGAAGACGTCCTACAAACAAACTTTTTATTTATATAAAGAATTGAAAAGCACGCTTAAGATTTGCTAATGAATTTGAATTGGGCAAGAAAACAGTGAGTGAAAGTACTTTTTAATAATGAATTTAAGTTTATGTTATTTGGATCTGATAATATTAGATAAGTCCGTCGACACAAAGGCCATAAAAACAATCCTAAATACCAGCTACCAACAGTAAAGCACAAAGGCCGAAACATTATGAACTGGGCTAACTTGAATAGAGATTAAATCGGTCCTATCCATTTGATTGATGACAAAATGGACAAAAATATGTACAAAGTACATATTTTTGTATACTTAAGAATGTTATGCTACCACATGTTAAAGACAAAATGCCTCAAGGAAGGATGTTTTAGCAGGACAATGACCCAAAGCACACTTCAACCCTTGTGAAAAACTTTTTCCAAACCAAAGAAATTCGATTAATCGAATAGCCTTAGCAAAGTCCTGACCTTAATTCTATTGAATGTCTATGTAAGCTCATTGATCGATAAATTTCAGGTCAAACCAACAAGTAAACGTGATTTATTAAATACTCTGACACAAGAATGGGGAAAAATCAAAATTATTGTGATTATGACGCTGGTGGACTCAATGCCTTGTCACTCTCAAGCAGTAATCAATGCTAAAGGCTTCCCGACAAAGTACTAAAGCAATTTACTTTAAAATAAAGGATTTTCAATTTTGAAAATGTTTAAAAAAAAATCTAATTCAAGTTTTTTTTCTGTTCAGATACTTTTGCACGCGCATATTTTAATTAAATGAACTTTTAAGATTAGATTGCTTAGATTTAGTAAAAATTCATTTGTTTTTAGATTTGTAATCAATTTTTTGACATTTCAGTGAAGATTTGAAAGAAATTGGACTTTTCATTTAAAAGTTATCTCAATTTATGCTCTTGTCCAGTTACTTTTACATGCTACTGTATATATATATATATTTTTTACTTGACACTATGCAGCACTAAAGCATTGTTCTTCGTGTCTTCTTTAAACTTTAGACCAACGGTGTTTGAGGAAAAAAACTAGACGAATAAGAGTTTTTGGAGCACTTAGGAACAGTGACAGAAAAAAGATGAGACTTGATTGAATGATGAGTAACGTGATAATGAATATTTACAGATGGCACAAGAGACATTAGGTCTTTAGAGCAGTGCCTATTAATGTCTTTATAGAAAGAAAAGCAACATAATGACGATGTGATAATGGTTGGAGATTGGCTCCAAGAGCTAGTCCAACTATGTTTACAAAGTGTTTTTGTACCTTGTTTAAAAGAGAATGGGGATCATTAGAAGATATGTCTCAGATATGACAACAGTATTCCATACAAGGACGGATTTGAGATTTATAAAGATAAAGAATAGAATCCGGAGTAAGACGCTAAAGTTGCATCTCTTTATCGAGCACGATAAAGAGATGCAACTTTAGCAGATGTTAATTTTGCAATGGATTTGATATAAGGTTTCCAAGAAAGATTGGAAGTAAGAGTTAATCCTAAAAGATGAAGGGTAGGTGATACATCGAGTACATCACCATTCATAAATATAGGAAGATCTAAATTATTGGGATAATAATTAGCTGAAAAAAATTGGGTTTTATCTGAATTAAAGTTCACCAGCCACTGTGAGCCCCATGCTGTAGCAGGTGAGATCCTTTTTAAGCTCAGATGCCCCCTCCAAGCAATCAGAGAGTGTTGGCTTCTTATCATGACAAGAATAAATGTTAGTATCATCAGCGAAAAATACCATTTTAGATGTGTGAATATCTGGAAGATTGATAATGTAAATTAAAAAGAGTATAAGGCCAAGTATTGAACCTTGAGGAACCCCTGAAGTTACAGGATATGTAAAAAAGTAACTAATAAGGTCTACTATTGGATTAAAAGTTATCTCACTAATAAAAAACAATGTTCTAAATCAAGAAATACTTAAAATCACGTTTTGAATCTGCAAGTATTGATACTTTGTCCTTTCTTTCTCTTAGTTTATATAAATGACTTAGTTAATGCATTAGCAAAGTTAAACTCAAGTATGTTCGCAGATGACACAAACCTATTTCTTTTTAACAATAGTATCAAACTACTTTATGCAGACATGAATTTTGAATTAAGTAAGATAAACGTTGAAAAAAACAAAGTATACCTTATTTCATAAAAAAATACAAGAAGAAAATCTTCCCCTTAAATTACCAGCCCTATTTTTAAATAACATACAAATAAAAAAGCAGGACTATATAAAGTTTTCAGGAATAATTGTTGACAATAATTTATCTTTGCTTCCCCATATTAAATATTTACAATCAAAAGTTAGTAAAACCATTGGTCTGATGTACCGAGTTCGTCCATATTTAAATACAGTTTGTCTAAAGTTTTTATACTTTTCTTTAATTCTTTGTTTTATTAACTAATATAACATGTCTTATAAATTATGCTAAGATAACATGTTTTATTAACTCTGCTAATATAACATGGGGTAGTACACAACCGACAAAACTAAAAGAAAAAATTAATTTGCAAAAATATGCGTGTAGAATTATTTACAGGAAAAAAAGAGGGGAACATATTAAACCCTTATTGAGAAATATAAAAGTGATTGATGTAGACAAAATATATTTTTATCCGCACCCAATTTTCATGTATAACTATAATAATAATCTAACTCTGGCTAATTTCATTTGTAGATTTGAGAAAAATGTAAAAAGTATTTCTTAAGAACAAATCAATCAAATTCCTTCAAACTGTCAAGGAAATTAAATAAATATACAAAATATTCAATAACATATTGTGGACCTAAGTAATGGAATTCTTTTCAAAAAAATAATGCAAATTTGGTAAAATCATTAAACACATTTAAGTTCCAAGCAAAAAAACACATTTTTAATTTTGTGGAATAATAATTCCAAAACCTTTTTGTTTTGGAATTAATTTATTCAAATGAATTTTACTTATTATTCTTAGTAGTTACTAATGATATAAGTGTTTTTTAATGTAAAATTTTTTAGTCTTTGTGTATATGGCCTCAGAACCATAAAACTGAGTTTTAGAGCTGTTTTAAGAGAAAATAGAATGAGTTGCTTGTCATAAAGACAGACCCACAAGCAAAACCCATGCATTGAGTCAAGAAGATCCAGCATTTAACATCCTAAACTGGAAAAAATGTATTATATGTATATCTGTGTCAGCCTAAAAGCTGATGAGGCTGGTCAACAGATAGAATCTGTTTACCCCTTAAGTCTATGCCCAGGAGGCCTTCTACAAGACAGTACAGAGACACCATCTTTACCCTTTACTCAACCAAGATCCCCAAGGCAGGGGGTGTTTTAAGTTGGAGTTGACTTCTCCTAGTCTTTGTCTAAAAAAACTTATCCTACATGGAAGCAGGATATGAAGCAGGTTGTATTGGGTTACATGTTACCAGTAGCAGGATAATCTGGCCTGACTTTAATGCTTTCACTTCAGCTATAATTACAAACTTTCAATTAAGTCATAGATTTAATTGAAGAATTTAATTGAATGTGAAATGAATGGATTTTACACCTTTTATGCTTTTTTGTTATATCGCATATAAAATAATTATTTGTTTTCAATATTGTATTGAATATCTCTTGTCTATACCAGTTTTATACTTTTTTATACTTGAAATTGTTTGTGTATAAACAAAACCAGTTGATTTTAAAACTCAGGAAAAATGTGTGTGCATGTGTGTTAAAAGGTAGGAATTCTATACAAGTGATGAAAATGACAATACCTAAGTTTAATCAACGCCACATTGCAATAATTACAATGAAACAATAAAGTTTGTTTATTTAATTTACAAAGAACATAATAAAGTCAAGAAAAGAAAAAAACTCATTCACTAGATTACACAAAATCTTTTTATTTGAGTTTTAATCTGAAAACATTTCATGTAAAAAGTTTTGGTGTAGAAACACTACATTTTTGTAAAGAATCTATACCAGTGACGATAAAGAGAATATATCACTTAGTCCTATGTTACTTGGCATGTGTGAAATAATTGTTTTTTTCAAAATTTTAATAGAAGCAACATTTAATTTTATATAAAGAATGTTTAATCAATTGGATTTGTCAATAAAGCAGATAATATGTCTTTACTTGTTTCTTTTTTGAAAACTTGTAAAGAAATTCAACATTTTTGTTTCTATACCATACATTATGAGATGAATTGACAAAATAACATCATAGCATTAAAGAAGACACAAAAACATTTCAGAAAAAATGTTTCACAAAATAAAAAATTTGTAATGTATTTTGCAAAAGCATGTAAACTTTTGCATTAACTTAAAATGGAGTAATTTTTGCAACAAAATATTTTCTAGTCAAAATAGTTACTAATACACATTAGAAAAAGTACCAAATATTTTTTCTCTTTTTTTAAAAACAGCGGATTTTCGTGTTAGTGAAACGAGTAAATTACTTTCCTAGTTTTTTAAGATTATTGCTAGCCACATATCTAAATAAAAATTAAACTGATTCATAGCAAATTTAAACTTGATAACAACAAATATAGAAACTCGACACAAACATCACATTTTATGTGCTATCTTTAAAAAACTCTTATATTTCTAACTTATTTTGATGCTAAGAATGTAATCTAAAAAATTTTTAAACTGTTGATGCAAAAACTATAACATTATCATCAACTGTTATGAAATAGGAATCTTCCGTAAAAATGTTGAGTTTCTATACAGAAATTTATCTAATGATGATAATCATAATGATGATGATGATGATGATGATGATGATGATGATGATGATGATGATGATGATGATGATGATGATGATGATGATGAAGATGATGATGATACAATAAAATATTAGTAATTTATAAATCAATAATACTTGTCAACAAGAAGTGAAAAATATTTGTCAGCAACCCTTCGAATTTTTTCTTGGGTGTGATTAAACATAACTAAAAAATATTGTGCATGCTTTTCAAGTTCCTTCTCTCGTTCAGCACATCGTGGTTTTTGCACCATTAAATTGAGATATTTTGCAAATATTTTATCAAATGTGAGTCTCATGCATCTCCAAACATCTTTAAAAAAATTTTATAAATAAATTATTTTCTAGTTAATAAATAAAATAAAACATATCAAATTATACATTTTTCTTGACACTTAGCAACTAAAAACTCACAAGAACAGGGTTGAGCCTTTAAATTAAACAATTGAATTTAATTTAGCCTCTTTTTATTATTATTATATGCATGAGCCCTAACCATTATTTTTGGCATCTTTAATGCTTATTATATTGAACTGCTTGGTTCTATTATCATAATTAGGAAAGTTTTAAATAAATATACACTATATCTAAAATCCATAGAAAACGAATGCACTTATGACAAGACATTAGTTAAACCATGAATCTATGCTTATTTTCAAACTAAATTTAACACTTTTAAACATGATCCTAAAATATGCATATGCTGAACTGTTAAGCAAATAAAACCTACTTTGAAATATTTTACTGATAAATTAGGCTTTATTGATAAATAAATATATTTGACTAATATAAATGTTATGGCTTTCTTGTTATGTTATTATAATACAATTTTAAGCAGGACTTTAATAATTTTTAAGTTCATTTCAAGGTCTTTTTAAACTAACTAGAAATGACCTTTTAATTTTTTACAGGGTCATTTCTATGTATAAAAAAATAAGAAATTTTAACTATAAACAATTCATGCACACGAAAAAAAATTTTTTGAACTCAAATTTATTACTTTATTAACACTAACTTCTTCATTTGCTATTCATAAGTTTTGATCATAAATTCTTCATAAGTGCATTTTGTTTTGATCATAAATAACATGTGAATAATTTAGGATTCTTGCAACTGGCTACAGCATTACCTTCTTTAGATTTAATACTTAAACTAGAAAATTTTTAAATTTTCTATAATATGGTTATAAAATTCACATAAAATTGTAATATATTTTGTACATTAAATAATAAAACAACAACTTTTGATTATTTTTAATGCTCTTAAAACTTTGTAAAATGGACTTGATACATATTACAATTTTATAACTGTTGCAATTTTATAACTGTTTTGTAGCTTTTGATTATCAATCAAATTGACAAAGTAGAAAACTCATTTTATTTGCAATTAACTTCTTTTCTTATTTAATTACAACCTTCATGATTATTTATGACAACCTTATTACCATAAACATATATATATATATATATATATATATATATATATATATATATATATATATATATATATATATATATATATATATATAAATGTATATATAAATGTATATATAACAATATATACATATATAACATATATACATATACATATACATATATATATATATATATATATATATATATATATATATATATATATATATAAATGTATATATAAATGTATATATAACAATATATATATATATAACAATATATACATATATAACATATATATATATATATATATATATATATATATATATATATATATATATATATATATATATATATATATATATATATATATAATCTTTATATAAATACTGAACATTAAAGCTGAGGTAATGGCAATAAGGTAAGTTTTACAGCACATTTAATAAAGAAGAAGGAAATTTATATCAAGATATGTAAATATATGTGTAATAATAATATATCATTTAAAAGTGCGCAAATAAAAAAAATTATATTTGTAATATAATAATAAAAAAAATTATATGTACAAATATCTGTAAGCGTAAACATCTTTAGCAAATTAAGTTTGCAGGTGGTATAGCCTGGAATGAGCCTGTGTTATTTATGTATAATATAAAAAAACTTTAAAATTTTAACAATTAGAAGTCTCTTTTGCTATATATATTATATATATATATATATATATATATATATATATATATATATATATATATATATATATAAATATATATATATTATTAGTATATATACTATATATATTAGTTGAATGAGACTTTAGTCACTATCTACTTTAATTTATAAAATGACAACTTTTTCAAGCACTTTTTCCAAATATATATATATATATATATATATATATATATATATATATATATATATATATATATATATATATATATATATATATATATATATATATATATATATATATATATATTATATAATGCCACATAATTAGAGTGTAAATGAAGCAGCTGGGGAAGACTTAGTTCACTGCTTATTTTAAAGACACAAAACGCTGTCAATAAAAACCCTGAAGCAACAAGTCAAACATGTATTTCCGGCTTCAATTCAACAAATGTTTAAAAGTTTTACAATAATTTACAAACTATTTTTAATTGTTAAAAGCTAGAAAGTTGAGATATTTGGAATATGGATAAAACTGGTCTAACCACAGTTCAAACGTGGTAAACTAATGCTAAATGCAAATATTGTAACAGATGTTGACTTTACAATATCAGAAAAAGATATGCTAGAAGATGGTTGTTCAAAAGATTTAGAGTCACATTGCAATGTTTTAAATTAAAACAATAATGCATACACAATAACGTGCATCTTTAGAGTCAACTGTAGTTTTATTACCTGTAGATTTAAGACAATTCACTATTTCTTTTAATTAAAACTCTTTTTTCTTGGCTGAGCCAAGAAAAAAGAGTTTTAATTAAAAGAAATAGTGATAGATTCCCCAAATTTGAATTTGCTAAAAAAAAAAACATTCTGCTAAAAAAAATAGATCATTCAGGTCATATTTTAAAAATCCGGAAAATTGTATGGGTTAAATATCTGGAAATAATCCAGAATATATTTTCCCTTATTTTCCTCCTAATTTTTCTTTTAGCTGAATTGTTACCATTTTTTTTTAATTTTTGTATAAGTGATGAGTGAAAAGGTTAAAAAACAAATATATTACAAAAACATTAAACTTATATGTATGGAAACATTTTATCTGGATAAACAAAAAATTGAGAAAAATATTTGGAATTCCCGAAATATCCGGAAAAAGATAATACCTTTAAAAATAAAAAAGAAATTGATGAGAGAAAAAAAAGTTAAATAAAGAGATAAATAAAAAAAGATAAATAAAGATGAATAAAAATGTAACTAGTAAAAGAATTTTATACTTAATGGAAAAAAGTAAAGAATTTTAGAAATAGTTCTAGTACAGGGGACTTTTTTGTTTGATTTGTGTTAAAATTTTTTCAAAAAGTAAACCAGAGGATTACACATTCTGGATTCTGGATTCAATACACATTCAAGTGTCAAATTCAAGCGTCATAAAAAAAAGAAATCATTTT
>NC_088926.1:16262500-16265000 GCF_038396675.1 Hydra vulgaris | reverse complement strand
TATATAAACGATTCAGGATTATATAAATGATTCAGTATTTATAAATGAAGTTAAAGATTATATAAGAGGACAAAAAACTATGAGAGTATTTCTTACATAACTTTGGCAAGCATAGAATTTAAGTATAGTACTGGGTTATAGTAAATAGCTTAAATTGCATTTGAAGCTTGAATGGATGCAGGAATAATTAAAGAAGATGCTACCAAGTTAGTTATCCATCAAAATAAAGTTGAGAGAAAAAATTATGCAATTTCTTTCTTTAAAGTTTGATACTAAATGCGGAGAATTATTGATTTCAATATTAGATTTGATACAAAAATTTGAAGGTTTGAAAATTAACAGTTGAACGTTTGCCAAAATGTTATTATACTACAATTAATGAGAAACATTATACAATACGACGAGAGCTCAGCGAAGATTCTATACCTCAGCCTGCCATTGCCTGCTCAGCAAAGATTCTATAGCGGAATTTTAGTGGACCTATACAAGAATTTTGAGCGGTTCACAGTAGTTTTACTCATCGGTTACTTAGTAGACCATTAGTGGCAGCTGCCAAAATTTGTTAGCCAATGATTAGCCACTATTAATATTTCGGAAAGTTATCAGCTGACCATTTGTAGTGGCTACCATTAATGGTCCACTAAGTAACCGATGAGCAAAACTCTAATAAACCACTCAATATTGTCTATATAGCTCCACTGAAAATCCACTAAAACAATGTTTGCTGAGTGGTAATAGGTATCTTTTCAAATTAACATCTGAAAAAGTTTCAAAACATATGAAAAAATTCAAAAACACAATGAAATAAATGCTCAGAATTTAAAAAATATAAAAAAGGATATAAAAGAATGGTAATAATAAAATTTGAGCAGTGATGTGGTAATTTATGTTAAAACAGGATGATCAGGAGAAGCAATACATGGGCTGGAAATGAAATGGGAAAGAAAGTTAAACTGGTTAGTTTGCGCACTCTATACAAATGAACTTTATCTGCAAAGCCTAAAGATTGTCATAAACATGTTTGACCTATCAGCATTCATATTTAGTATTAGATTTTCAGTCAAGGTATCAGAAGTTCACTTTAACAAGATGATCATTACAAGGCACAGTTCAATCATGTTATTAATCATCATAATTGGACACTTTTCCAACTTCTTCAACTCAATCAATTGAAGTTTACCTCAGCCTCTTAAATTGATCTTCTCTTTGCTGATAAAAATTTGAACTAACTGAATATCTGGAATAATAAGAAATGCAAATATTTTGACAAGAGACATCCAAATTTTGTTGGAACAGATCAGAATAGAATTTTTTTTCTTATAGGTGCTCTGCATAATTTATATCATTATCTATATCTGGAATAAAATGAAATGCAAATATTTTGACAAGAGAAAGCTAAAAAAATAATAAAATCAACTTACATTTTGTTAGAACCAAAAAAGTAGTTTAATTTTTTACAATTATATTTTTTTATTCTGAAAACATATAGTATTATACTATATGTTTTCAGAATAAAAAAACTAATTTAATTTTCTACAATAAGTATTTTACTATATGTTGTCAGAACCAAATAAATAATTAAACTTTCTACAAGAAGTATTATGCTACAGCAGAAAAAGAATACCTGCATAACAAACTATTATAAGGATAGCATATAATTTAATTTATTACTTCAGACACTTCTTCATTCTTCAGTGCAAGCCCATAGTTGAGTTCCCTTAAATGGTCAGTGCCAAGAAGAAGTGGGGACTTGGATGCAATTTTTCTAACAGCTTCAAACCAATTCTGAGGCCAGTAGCTAGACCCTTCAACTCCAAAGCCAAACAATACAATATACATCCAAAAGTCACGAAACAATTTTTGTAGACGAGGAGCAGGATTATACAAAGTTGGAAAGTTATGAATTAGAGATGATATAATTGGTAACAAAACACCTAAATTACCAGCACAAGATGATGCCTAAACAAACATTCTATATAAAAAATATTTACACAGAAAAAAAAGGGGTTTTAGTTTTTAAACAAAAATAAATTTTACATATTTAACACTTGTATATTCAAGTTTTTGATATATTTAACTTTTGAATTGTCTATCTTGTTTTCAAGGGTGAACTTTGTACCCAAAGAAAAATATTGCAACAACTAATTAACTAAGCAAACTTTTTAAAACTTCTTAATTATGTTAGATTTAATGATGTTACCTTGGATTTCGTTGTTTCGCTGAGTATACGAACTTGAAGACCTAAATGAATAAATAATTCCAAAAGACGAACCAAAAAGTCATCTCTAATTGCAGAATCATTTTTCATTGTTGATGCAATTGCATTGAGAGCATTGATAACAGGAAGTGAACAGTACCTATGAAATATCAATGAAACAGTACCTATGAAAAACCTATGAAATATCAATGTAACCTTTAAATTCTGAATTTTCATAAAAATCATATCAAGTTAAAATGATATTACTAACTAAAGAGTGACATGTAAAATCATTAAACTATT
>NC_088926.1:16230000-16257500 GCF_038396675.1 Hydra vulgaris | reverse complement strand
ACTTAGTTAGGACAAATAGTGTCTAGTTATTGACTAGTTTATTGACTATTTATTGACTAGTTTAGGACATTTATAGTCATGGGCCAAGGGAGATACCCTCCCCTCCCACAGGAGGCCCATACGCCCCTCCCCCAATCTCCCTAGATTTTTTTTTTTTTTTTTGTGTGCATAAAATGAATAAATAATGCAAAAACATACAATTTAATTTTAATTTTGAAAAAAAATTTTTTTCATTATTTCAAATTGGTGACTTAAAGCCTCCTTTTATATAAAAAACAAACATAAGTTTTGTTTTGTTCTTTTTAAAGGTATTTACTTGTTTGTATTTTCTTAAAGAATTACTTTTAATTTTATAGTTTTTATATTATTTTGTTAGGTAATAAATAATAAAAATAATTAATATGGAGAAATGTGACATTGGAAAAAGTCTTAACATTCATTGCCACAAAACTGGATTTTCAAGAAAACAAGGTTTTGTTCAATTTAAAGATCTTCCTTGTGAAAAACAAGAAGAAATAATATGGCGAGCAAATTTAAAGGAAAAATATAGTTCAATAAGAATTATGTTGTTATCATGAGCAATTCTATGGAAAATATTTTGAGAGAAAAATTACAAAGTGTTGAAATCCTTTTGGAACACACAAGGAAAGTAAAAAAATTGCTATAAAAGGTAATCTTACCTTATTTACAACAGCATTGATATGGAAATTAAAAGAAAACAATTTATTATTTATAAAATGTTTGATAATTTCAGTTATTTTAACCACGTAAAACTAAATTTATTTTTTAGGTAATATAAAGATTTCCATAGACATGGCAAACTATTTGCAAAAAAATAATGTTTATGTAACCCCAGGTTGGAAATTCTGCAGTAAATGTTACAAAAAAGCAATAGAAACTGATGAAGATTTAAATTCACAGGAGGAATGGGAATCCAAAAGTGAGAAAAAAATTAAGTTAGATACCACTATAGAATTGCTTGGATTTTCACCAGTCAAACTAAAAAGTCTTTCAAAACACAGCAAATTGCCTGTAGCAAAACAAAAGTTTGAGAACACTATTGACAGAGTTGCAAAAATGGTCTCATCAGCATATAATATTAAAGAAACTTTTTTAACAACAGAAATAAAAAGCTCCATTTTAAACAACAACATTAACAATGACCATGATCTAGACATTTTAATGTATGAAATAAAAAATAAAATTTCAGAGACTGACTCTTATTGCCATAAGGTGCAAATGTTAACACTCGCACCAAAATCATGGACACGTAAAAAGATATCAAGCTACTTTGAAGTGTCTGAGTATCTTGTTCGAACAGCAAGAAAAGTTAAAAATGAGAATGGAATTCTATCATTACCCGGAAAAAAAACTGGAAACCCACTTTCACCAGAAACAGTTAATTTAGTGATTAACTTTTATCAAAGTGATGAATTTTCAAGAATGATGCCAGAAAAAAAAGATTATGCAAGTATTAAGAAAAACCAACATGCTCAAAAAAGATTATTGCTACTGCCATTAGGTGGAATAAAAGTTATAAAGATTTCATGGCATTGATTGTTTGCTCTCTTGAAAATGCAGAATGTATGTTGCATCGATGTAACCAATGCCCTGGTATTGAAGTGTTAAAAAGCTTTTTAGTGCAGGAGTTTATGGACCGTGAGCATGAAGAAGATGTAGTATTTAAGCAATGGCAGAGTACCGATCGTACAACACTACTTTCACAGTCATTGCCACTAGATGAATTTAATGATTTATTATGTGACAGCATTGACAACCTTACCACTCATTCATATATTGCAAAAACACAAAGTAGATACTTAAAAAACTGTAAAGAAAATCTTAACCAAAACGAATGCTTAATTTTAGGAGATTTTGCTGAAAACTATCAATATGTTGTTCAGGATGAGGTTCAAAGTTATCACTGGAGCAAAAGTCAATGCTTACTTTATACAATTATACTTTATTTTATAGAGAACAAACTTCTCAAACATAAATCTTTTTGTTACCTTTCAGAAGATGTTGATCATGGATTTATTTACAAGACTCAGGAAGATATAACTAGATATATCAAAGAAAATCTACCTGATGTATCAAGTGTGAAATACTTTTCCGATGGTTGCGCAGCACAATTTAAAAATTTTATCAATCTTTGTCAACACAGTAAAGACTTTGATTTAAATGCTGAATGGGTATTTTTTGCTACCAGTCATGGTAAATCCCCCTGTGATGGTATTGGTGGGACTGTTAAAAGAGTAGTATGTCAAGAAAGTCTAAAACAAATAACTACTGGGCAGATTTTAGATGTTAATTTAATGTACTCCTTTTGTAAAGCCAAGATAAATGGAATTTATTATAAGTTATTTTCAAAGGAAGAAATTGATCAAACACGAGCATAATTAGAAAAAAGATATTTAGGTGGAAGAATAGTTCCTGGCACAAGGATGTATCATCATTTTATTCCAATTGCTAAAAACACTATAAGTTATAAAAAAATAAGTACTGATGCATGCACTGAAATATTTGATATCATTCCAAAAAGCAAACATTATGTAGATATTTCATTAAATATTAAAAAAATGGATTATATTGCATGTTTTTATGATGGATTTTGGTGGGTAGGGATTGCTGAAGATGTAAGTGAGCTTGATATAAAAGTCAGATTCATGCATCCACATGGACCAGGTAAAAACTTCTTTTGGCCAATGAGAACTGATGAGTGTTGGGTGCTCAATTCTGAAGTTATATGCCTAATTTCTACACCGTGAACAATATCAGGGCGTACATACAACATATCTGATTTAGATTTGAAGAATATAAACTGTTGGTTACAAAAAAAAATAATTATGTTTAAAATAATTTTGTTTTTATTTTATTTACCTATTTTGCATTTAAAATGTCTTTTATTTTTTTCAAATTCTTGAATTGTAGGCTGAGAAGGAGGGGTGGGGGTTTAAATAAATCACAAACCACTCCCATCTTATTATGTCAATGACTATATTAGTCTAAAACTACATAAAAATATTGATTGTCAAAATGTTTTAAAAACGTTTTAATACCTTTGGTTTTAAAATTTATGACTTAAAATCGTAAAAAAATCTTTGAAATAAGAGGTAAGTATTTATCGATTTGAAGTAACGCAAATAAACTGTTTCTCAAACTTAAACTGAAAAAATATGTTTTTAAAATGTATTTTAACAATCAACTATTATTTATTCATTATATGTAAAAAAATAAAATAAAATAAAATCTAGGGAGATAGGGGGTGGCGTGGGGGCCTCCCGTGGGAGGGGAGGGCGTCTTCCTTGGCCCATGACTATAAATATCCTAAACTAGTCAATAAATAACACTATTTGATGTTTTATTCAAATAAATGTTTTACAAAATATTTTAATTGCTTTTGTTACAAAATTTAAATTTTTCTAAAAAGACACCATTTTTAAATGCAAATTTTGATCACGTATTAGAGAGACAATTGATGAATCTAATTTTTTTCAGTAGACCTAAGATGAAATAATGATATACAATTAAACTTTTTACTCGGGATTTTGGGCCACAGTCTTTATTTTACCTCCAAAAATCACTAATTTACAAGTCAATAATTTTGAACAAAATTGGACAAATGAGGCATTTCTTGAGATAATCGAGTCTTGAGGGTGCTTTTTTTGGATTCCTCAAGTTAAAATTTATTAGAGTACCAAATTTTAGGAAACTTCCCCAAGCTATTATGAAGATACTGTATGTCAAAGTTGCTTTGTAGTTGCTTCAGAAAATCACTAAAATGCTGAGTCAGCATTATTTCAAGTGACGATATCTCTGAAACCCATTGGTATTTTTAACTAAAATTTTTGCAGTTATTATTTTTTTGATATGGACTGCAAGTGGTGTAAAAATAAACAAATTCTGAAACGTAAG
Source organism: Hydra vulgaris (assembly GCF_038396675.1). Classification (NCBI taxonomy): domain Eukaryota; kingdom Metazoa; phylum Cnidaria; class Hydrozoa; order Anthoathecata; family Hydridae; genus Hydra; species Hydra vulgaris. Next base: position 16,253,585 of record NC_088926.1, on the reverse strand, counting down.
GGTATCGAAAATTATTTTTTTTGGATGATTTCATATATTTTTACCCTTTTGAGTACCTTAAAATAGAAAATTCATTTTAAAAATTTGTTGTTTTTAGTTTGTTGATTTGACCTTTTTTATTACTATTTCAAAAAACATCTTAAAATTGCGCTAAATGAAAAACTTTCTAAATTATTCCTTAGGTAAATTAATTAGATCAAAACTTCTTAACAAACATCTTTATATTAGCGAAACGCTTTTAAATAAAGTAGCAATTTACTGATAATGATTTTTTTTTAAAGTATAACTGAGAGTTGTATATAAATTTTTAATTTTATGTTATATAAAACATTAAAGTATGCATTTTTTTTATAATAAATGTTATTAAAAAATAAATAATATTTTGTTTTTATAAATGATGACTTTCTACAAGTCTTTTAAACGAATTTTAATATAAGAATAATACATATAAAAAAATTTTTAATAAAAGTTAATACATTTAAAAAGATAAATAAAATTTCATTGAAAAAAAAAAAGTCAAATGTTTTCAAAAGCTGTTACAATTAAATAAATTTGATCTTTTTTGTATTATCAAAACGCTTTTTAACAAATTAACAAAACGCTTCCAATGAATATATATATATATATATTTTTTAAACATCGCTTTCAAAAAGGCTATGTTAAACTAATTAATGGAAGAGAAAAGATGAAGATTGTAGAGCAAGATAACGATTGACGGATGACTTAAAGGATTGCAAATTATATGAATCAGGAAAGCAAGATAAAGGAAACGAATTCCAAAGAACTGATGTTTGAGAAAACTAGACAAATAAGAGTTTTTGGAGCACTTAGGAACAGTCACAGAAAAAGGATGAGACTTTATTGAATGACAAGTAACACGAGAAGGAATTTTAGTAGATGGCACCAGAGACGCTAGCTCTTTAGAGCAGTGCCCATTATAGTATTTGTAGAAAAGAGAAAGAGAAGCAATATTGTGGCGATGTGATAATGGTTGGAGGTTGGCTGCAAGAGCAGGTTTAACTATGTTTACAATGCGTTTTTGCACCTTGTCTAAAAGAGAAAGGGCATCATTAGAAGATCTCCCTTAGATATGGCAATAGTATTCCATACAAGGCCAGATTTGAGATTTATAGAGTTAGAGAATAGAATCCAAAGTATGAAAGTGTCGAGCTCAATAAAGAAATGCAACCTTAGGAGATACTAATTTTGCAACAGATTTGATATATGGTTTTCAAGAAAGATCGGAAGTAAGATTTAATCCTAGAGGGTGAAGGGTAGATGACTCATCGAGTACATTACCGTTCATAAATATAGGAAGATCAAAATTATTGCGATAATGATTCGCTGAAAAAAATTGAATTTTATCTGTATTGAAGCTCATCAGCTACTGTGAGCCCCATGCTGTAACAGAAGTGAGATCCTTTTCAAGCTCAAATGCCCCTCCAAGCAATCAGAGAGTGTTGGCTTCTTACAATGACAAGAATAAATGGTAGTATCATCAGCAAACAATGCCACCTTAGATGTGAGAATATCTGGAAGATCGTTAAATGTATATATATATATACATTTTATGTTTTTGCTTTAGTTCAATATTTTTTTTTTTATTTTCTCTTTCATCAAAATTTTTTTTCCATTTTTAAATTAAAGTTTTTTTTAAATAAATTTAAGTTTTTTAACACGGTTAAAAGCTGTGATCAAATTGCTAAAAAAAAGTATTTTTTTGCGTGGTTTACGTGATTGTGTGCAATCTTCCTGTGAAACACTGCATGTTAAAACAAATTTTAGGTTTTTGAAGGTATGGAGAAGAGGACAAGGCCACAAGATGAATCTCTTAAGATTGACGCTACCTCAGAACTAGACTGTAGCTCCACTGACACTAGTGCTGATTCTAATTTGGACTAGAAGTTTAACATCATAGAAGAGAAAATGATTGTAACAATACTACACAAGTCACTAGGAAAATTTTTGATGGTAATGTATCAATTATAGCTACAGCAAATGTCTTACAAAAAGTTACTGACACAATTCTTCAGAATTGTGGAGTTAATACCACAAATTGATAATCCAGTGCTTCAACAGCATTAAAAAGACAAATAAAACTGTCAAGGATACTGCAGAAATTGTTAAATTAGATATAAAGAAATGGAAAAAAGCTGTTACCCCTGTATAATTAATTTTGATGGTAAGACATTGTTTAAAATGAATCAGGGAAAAGGACTGAAAAATGAAAGATAAGCTGGTTAGTATTAAGGGGAAGTCACATCTTCTTTTTACCTGCCTTGAAGACTTCTTCAGGTGAAGATATGTATATAGGAATCATAAAAATATTAGAAGAATATGACCTCATTTCAAAAGTGGAGTGTGCCTTAATACAACTTAAAGTAATACTGGTTCTAAGGGAGGATCACTTATTAGGATTGCAAGAGAGGTAGACAAATACCTTCTTCTACTAGCATGTAAGCATCATATAACCAAGCTTAGAATATTTCATTTTTGCAAAGCAGTGATATAAGAGTATAGCAAAAGGCCTGAACCCCTTATTTGTAAAGTTCAAACATATGAAGGTTACCTAAGATCTTATATTGTATCTCATGAAATTTTTTTTTTTAATTTGAAAGCAGTCCATATTCAAATTCTATAACTTTATAAAACACGATGCTTTGTTGTTAAAATAATATTTCTCCGCCAGCATGTTATTTTTGTATTTATAAAATTTATAAAATCTGTCATCAACTATTACTAAGATAAAAATTTAAACAAAGAAAAAAATAAAAATTTTGATCATTTTGAACAATTAAGTGTCATTTCCAGAAGTTAGCCGGTCGAAATGACTGCTTGCCTTAGATTTCTTATTTTTCATATATATACATACATACATACATACATACATACATACATATATATATATATATATATATATAAATATATATATATATATATATATATATATATATATATATATATATATATATATATATATATATATATATATATATATATATATATATATATATATATATATATATATATATATATATATATATATATATATATATATATGTAAATTATGTTAGTGAACTTTACAAATAGAGTGCTCAATGTTCTTAAAGAACAGAACAATAATAAATTAGTAAAAAACACTTATCTAACTTTTTTCTTCAACTTCAAGTTTCACCATTGCTGGATCATCATGAAGAGTTCTTCCTGATGATAAAGCAAAGGTGAAACTTAAAGTTGAAAAAAGAAGTTAGATAAGTGTTTTTTTACTAATTTATTTATTTATATATATATATATATATATATATATATATATATATATATATATATATATATATATATAGTTTGTTGCATTTGAGAGTACGGAAGGAAAAAAATGATTCTTATGTCAACAAATACATCACTTTTAATTACTTTTTACTATCGTCCAGCATTTGCGTGTTGTCAGAAAGTAAAAACCATTAATTCAATTACAAATTAATTGTTTTTTAAAAAACCCGCAAAAACGCAAAGTTAATTGACCAGAATGTTTTTAAAAACATTCTGAATGTTTTTAACAATATAAATAATGTTTTTATTTTTATTTTTTTTAATAAAATGTTTTTTTTTTTTTGTTTTTTTTAATAAAACCTTTTTATTATTATTATTATATATATATATAAATATATATATATATATATATATAAATATATATATATATATATATAAATATTTATATATACATATATATATATATATATATATTTTTACATATACATATATATACTTATATATATATATATTTATATATACATATATTTATATATACATATATTTATATTTATATATACATATATTTATATTTATATATACATATATTTATATATATATATATATTTATTTATATATATATATATATATATATATATATATATATATATATATATATATATATTTATATATATATATACTTATATATATATATATATATTTATATATATATTAGAGTGGAGCTTATTTTTTAAGTTTCAAATTTTGATTGTCCTACCCTCCTATTCTATTTCTTTATATATACAAATAATTACTACCAAATATAGGCTCATTTAGACAAAATATAGAGGCAGCTCAATTCTCCCTAGCTCCCTTTGGGAGCAAGGCATACTGTAGAAGACATTTACTTTACCAGGTATGTATAACCCTTTTCTCTTTACGACCCTGCGTGGTCCTTTATACACTTTGTTGCCTGTTTTCTCTTGTTGGCCCTTCTGGCCTGTTTATTCCTTTAAATTTATTGGTTGGTTAAATCAACTTAAATGGTATTTTATTAAATGGTAATGCACAGGGTAATCTGAATGAAATTCTTTTTTTAAAACAAATTAACACATTCTGCAATATAAGCTAACTTTGGATAATGTGAATTTCTTTTTATTTTAGAATATAGAAATATGTCAGTAGCAACTAGATCTAAAACACAGGTGTATCTACTAGGAGATTCTGTGGCTGAACTCACAGGAAATAAGCTTCTATCTTTGCGTATGGCTCTCGGTTTGTTTTTGTATCACCACATAGCCCTGAAAGAAACTGTTCGACAATCATTGTCTGTTATAGTTAATGAGATTGCTAATTTTGGCAGAAAGCTCAAATTCCGATGAGGGAACATCGAATATTATCATAAAAAACTGGAACAATCGTTTGAGGATTGGCTTTTGCTAAAAAAAAACAAAGGAAGAAAATCTGCAACTCAGCAAGCAAGAAAGGATTCTTTTATCTCCAGATTGGATCATTTTGATTTGGTTTATGCTAATGCTTTGAGCAGGATTAACATTCAAGAAGACAAAGACTACTTGTTTGCACAGCGAGAGAAAGGAAGGCAAGGATCAATGGCCAGGTTAGACCTAACTTTGACAATGAAAGAAAAAGGAAACTGGATTTCAGGTGTCAACAAATGGAGGATCAGGATATGCAGCACATGCAGACTGCAATTGAAAGTTGCTCATCATTCAAAGATGGTTCAAATGTGGAAACTGAAGACAAGACGAGAGTGCTGCTGAAGCAGTTGGAGGCATCACATTTTGTTCTCCAGCAAAAAGAAAGAGGGGCACAAAATCTGTTGTTACACCAGGTCTGGCAGCTGCTCTAGATAGAACCAAATTATCTCACTGCAAAGCTGCATTTGTTATTGCTGAAACAGCTAGAAATTTGGATCAAAATATTGAAAATCTTGCCATAAATCGAGATTCAGTATGTTGACAAAGGCAGGAGCATCAAGCCCAGAGATCAGCAAGTTTAAAAGCAGAGTTTCGTGTTCAAATTCCTTTGGTTGTACATTGGGAAGGCAAACTCATTCCTCATTTGACTGGCAAAAAAAAAGGCGTATCATCTGCCAGTATTGGTTTGCATGCATAATTGCTAGTGCATGTGTTCTTCTGGAACAAAAGCTTGGCAAGGAGCTTCTGTACTTTGCATGCTGACATCATATTATGGAACTCATCATTGGTGCCGTATTCCAAGTATGCATGGGGTCAACATCTGCTCCAGAGATCCTTCTCTTTAAGAGATTTCAATAGAAATGAGGATTAATGGACACCAAAAGATATGAAACTGTAATGGCAAGTGATGTAGCTGATCTGTAGTCAACCTAGAGATGACTACAGGGAGTTTTTGGAACTCGTCAATATCTTTCTAGGTGCCGTACCTGAAAGAGGAATTCAGTTTATAAGCCCTGGAGCCATGCATCATGCACGTTGGATGTCGAAGGTGATTTACAGTTTGAAAATTTGGATGTTCAGACATCAATTAAAATTAACACTGACAGAACAATTGGGATTACATGATGTTTGTGTATTTACGGTTTGTGTCTATCTGAAAATATGGATCACAGCTCCACTAGCTGCAAATGCTCCATACAGCAATTTGATGTTGATGAAATCTTTGCTGAAGTACTCAATCATCCATCCAGCAATTGCAAAAGCTACATCAATCAAGCTATCCAATCATTTATGGTATTTATGGTATTATGGCGAGTGTCATGCAGAATGAAGATTTGAAGATCGCACCAAAAGGCTTGGTGTTCCAATGGATGTATTAAAAAACAAGAATTTGGAAGATTTTATAACTGCCAAATCTATGAAATTCTTTTCAATGATGGAATTACCAGATGGATTTCTAAATGTTGATCCTGAATTATGGAATGAGCGTGACAATTTCAAACAAGCAACAGAGATAAAGTAAAATTGTTGAAAGTGGAAAAACGATCATGCAGAACAAGGAGTTGCACTAATCCAGGAGTATAATGGACTTATCACTTGCGATAAATATCTGCTCCAGTTTCTGATACAAGTTGTGGAAGAACATCGTCGAGCCTACCCAGACAGCCGAAAGCAAACTTTGGCGAAGAAGCCAGCAAAAGAGTAGAACATTTAAACTCAAGAGTTATTGTTAATTAATTTTAAAGTTCCATTTTTAACCAAAAATTTTATATAGCATAACATGACAATAATTGCATATTTTACACAATACTCGTACGTCGTGAAGTTGTTTTATCTCAAAAATATAGTTTGTGAAATTAACAAACTTATTAAATTTGTTTATGCTTAGTCAATGATTGTCAAAAATTATAACATTTAATGATTACTGTCATGTAACAAGAAATGAAAAATAATCATTAATTTACTCTTAATCTGTCAAATTTTTTAAAACTTTCTAAATTTTGGAGCACTTGAGCTACCACTAAATATAAATATTTTTTGCTGAAATTTTTATCACACCAAATATATATATGTATATATACAAATATATATATATATGTATATATATATATATATATATATATATATATATATATATATATATATAAATATATATATATATATATATATATATATATATATATATATATATATATATATATATATATATATATATATATATATATATATATATATATATATATATATATATATATATATATATATATATATATATATATAGTCCTTGGAATTAGGGTCAGCATTCGGCAATGCTGACTTATCTGCCTTTAAATAGTTTTAAAAAAACACAAAACAATAGTTTTACTTAAACTGTAAACAAATAATAATAAAAAATATATATATATATATTTATATATATATATATATATATATATATATATATATATATATATATATATATATATATAAATATATATATATATATATATATATAAATATATATATATATATATATATATATAAATATATATATATATATATATATATATATATATATATATATATATATATATATATATATATATATATATATATATATATATATATATATATATATATATATATAGTCCTTGGAATTAGGGTCAGCATTCGGCAATGCTGACTTATCTGCCTTTAAATAGTTTTAAAAAAACACAAAACAATAGTTTTACTTAAACTGTAAACAAATAATAATAAAAAAAATATATATATATATTTATATATATATATATATATATATATATATATATAAATATATATATATATATATTTATATATATATAGTCCTTGGAATTAGGGTCAGCATTCGGCAATGCTGACTTATCTGCCTTTAAATAGTTTTAAAAAAACACAAAACAATAGTTTTACTTAAACTGTAAACAAATAATAATAAAAAATAACAGCAAAATGAACATTTTAATTAAATTCTAAATTAAATACATTAAAAAAAAAAGTTATGAAAACACATATTAAACGCCATAACTCTTTTTGTCTAACTATTTAAAAGTACTTTTAAGCAAAAAAGTTATTAAAAAAAATAATTTCATCATACCATAGCATGGTTTTAATGTTGTAAGGGTTATATAAACATGTTTTGACACTTATTTACAGTCCTGTTGTGAAGCATTAAACATTGACAGATTTCAAATTTTGTGTTTAATTTATTCAGTGTTCAGTTTTTATGACCAGTTAAGAATAGCCCCCCTCAATTTGAGGGGGTCACAAACTTTACATGGTCATAAAAACAGAGCACTGAATAATTTAAACATAAAATTTGAAATCTGTTGATGAAGTTTATATTTATGAAAAAATAAATAATTCAACTCATTGCCCTCACGTTTAGGGTAAAGGGGGCTAAGAATTTAGGGTTTCTTGTTCCCATTCTCCTATCACAATAATTTTTTTTTGTGAAGAATCTTTTCGTAATACTTATGAACATAAAAAACTTGGTTATTTCTAACATTTAAAAACCTTCCTATGCCACTGGTGTAAGTATATATATACTTATACAAATATAATATATAAATAACTTATATACTGACGTATATTTTGAGAAATGCGTTTGTGAAAATAGAAACATTACATTTTATTTGTTGTTGTTTGTGAGCACGCTTCCAAAAGTTTAAATTCAAAGTTATATAACAAATATATTTGTTATACGTATTGTTTATTGAAAATTATATTTATTGAAACTTTTTTTTTCTTTAATATTTTTAGTTTTGTTTAGCTATAACTTTTTCAATAAATAAATAGAATATAAGCTATATAAATATTATTATAAATTGGCTATATAAATAGACTATATACAGACTTTAATACAAGCTTAACTGATTCAAAGATATCAGTGAAAATATTTAGTTTTATTTGACAAAGATTATTTGATATTCCAACGTTTTGATGTTTTTGAATTTTAAATATATTAGTCATTAATTAATAGAATGTGATCAAACTTGTATAAAATCGAAGCTTTAAGTGAAGTTTTTGTTTGATAAATTTTATAAAGATATTTATAAATATTAGACATTTAATTTTATGCCGCATAAATTTAAATTAAAAAGTTATATTTTCTCCCTTGCAAGTTCTTCAGATAAGGGCAATTTTTTACTTTTGTAACAAAACTAGCGAGTGCTATTTGTCGCTCTTGGAAGGCTGTTTACAGGCGTGCTTCATCACAAGGTCTGTATGTATATATATATATATAACAACACATTACTTATAATATAAATAAAAAATGTTAAAAAAACAAAACAAAAACAAGCTCAAAAAAGTTATTACCAGATTCATCTTCAATTAAATTGACCATTATCTCCATGCAACTGTTTAAGGTTGAAATAAAACTCTGAAATATGTTTCCTGGTTTAATATTCTCACTGAGATATTTATAGCAGCTGTTAAACAAACTTCTGCTCCACTTGCTTATCTGCTTTATGTCATAAAATGGTTTTTCTAAACAAAGTAAAGATATATAACTTTGTTAACACTTATAATTTCTAATTTAAACAATGTGTCCATCCTGCATTGAAAGCATACAAAATTCAAAGTTGATCAACATATTTAAAAAAAAGTAAAGCATACAACATTATTGTATACTTAAAAGAGTGCTCAATAGATAAACTAGAGCTATATAGTATATTCGTTACTGTTACCTGCAGTACCAGGAATTAGCTAAATGCTAATGTTTATAATATAATTTAATATTGCAACTCTGAGTTTCATGTGTTACCACAATCATCAAGCAAGTAGTAAAAGTTTAATGTTATATATGTTTTAATATTGTTTAAAATATTCTTTTATGTGAAAATGTGCATTATTTATATATTAAAAAAATATAAAATTAAAAATTGATATGAAAATGTATATAATATTATGAAATATATTACAATAGCTGTGTATGTGAGCAATTGATTAGTTAGCCTAGAGATATATGAAGTAGATTAATATAGTTATTTTTAGTTGTTAGTTAGGTTTGTAGTGAGCTTTGTAATTTTTTAATAAAAATTTATTTTCGTGGCGGCACTTTGATATAATTTCGGTTCTTTTATTTAGCAGTAATTCTGATTTTGGATGAGATATAATAGCAAATTTCTCATACAGACATAGGGGGCACCTTTTAGAAATATTTGAGTAGGGGGGTACAGACTTGAGAATAGACCATGTTAGTGTAGGGGTTTCGTGAAAATTGTTTTTCCAATCCCAGACGTAGTTTGATAGGGTACTAGACTTTTTGTATTTAACATGAAAAGTTTTGATGTAACAATGGGCAGCTACAACGGCGCTGAAATTTCTGAACTTGTAAGGATCTACATACTCAACAAACTATCCAATATAATTATAAAAACCAACAAAGGGCTTTACCATGATGATGGCTTGTTAATAATATGTAACTCTAACGGCCAAGAAATGGAGGGAATGCAAAAAAACATAATCCAAAAGTTTAAAGATGTTGGATTTCAAAAAGATATAAAAACAAATTTTAAATCAATTATCTTCCTAGATGCTACTTTTAATTTGCCCAAAAACACCCATAAGCCTTTCAAAAAACCCAACAATAATCTTCAATACAGCCACACATCTTCTAATCACCCACCACAAATTATCAAACACTTACCGACTTTAACATCAAACAGACTTTCATAAAATTCCTCCAGCGAAGTTATACTTATTGAATGTAAAAACAAATATGAACAAGCACTAAATAATAGCGGATAAAAAAACTACTCCCTTAAATATCAGATCAAACAAAAAACACCCCAAAAAAATTGATAACGCAATATCATATGGTTCAACCCCCATTTAATAAAAACGTCTCCACAAATGTTGCTAAAATGTTCTTGTATTTACTAGAAAAAAAATTTCCATAAGACACACAAACTTCACAAAATCATAAAAAGAAACACTATAAAGGTAAGCTACAGTTGCACTGAAAATATAGAAAAATTATAAAAAACCACAACAAAAAATTGTCTTCCAAGATTTGAATATAATGACTCAAAATGTAATTATCAAAACAAAGCAGAATGCCCCCTGAATGGGAAGTGCAAATCCACAAGCATTATATATATGCATCATCGCATTATAAGTCATATATAAATGCATCATATATAAATGCAGTCATATATAAATGCATTGCATCATAAGCATTATATAAATGCATCATCGCAGCAAAAAACCAACCCTACAAAGTTTATATCGGATTAACAGAAGGTGAGTGCAAAACCAGATATAACAACCACAAATCATCATTCAGTGTTAAATACAAAAAGTCTAGTACCCTATCAAACTACGTCTGGGATTGGAAAAACAATTTTCACGAAACCCCTACACTAACATGGTCTATTCTCAAGTCTGTACCGCCCTACTCAAAACACACACACACAATATCAAAATGTTCATTAGTTTATAACAAAAACAAAAATATTGGTTACAGAATTTACAATTGTGTGAGTACAATCGGACAGTCTAAAAATGTTCTATAAAGTTCTTATTTAATCAAATTTTAAAATATTATTCTGATCACAAAAACAAAGTTATTGTGGAATAACAACTATTTTAAACTTTTTTAAATGCATAAAAATAAAATAAAATTTGTGTCATAAATAAAAAAATTGTTGCCTAATAGTGAGTAGCAGTAATAGAATGGTGTAATAAAAATAAGTAGGCTTTTCTTTTTACACTATATAATATGCAAATAAAATTATCAGTTTAAAGAAAAACAAACCTCTTTTCAATGACAACAACTCTTTTAAAAAAATAGTAGAATGATAAATGGTATGATGATACCATAATTTGATAAACGAGCTTTTTTCCTGAAAAATATATGTGTGTGTGTATATATATATATATATATATATATATATATATATATATATATATATATATATATATATATATATATATATATATATATATATATATTTAAATGATGTCATCTTATTTGAGAGTTAAATTAATTTAATATATTAATATAAGTGAATATGAATTCTCTCAACACTAATTTTTTTTATTTAATCAAAGAAATTCTCGCTAGATTTTTGATACCAGCATCTTCAGCTTTAATTACAAACTATTAATTATATTTAATTACAAACAAAATGTAATTACAAATAAAATGTAACAAAATGTCTGTAATTAAATTAGTTTCGTAACTAAATTAAATTAATTTGTAATTAAAGCTAAAGATGCTAGTATCAAAAATCAAGTGAAAATTTCTTTAATTAAATAAAAAAATTAGTATTGAGAGAACTCATATTCACTAATATTCATATATTAAATTAATTTAACTCTCAAATAAGATGACATCATTTAAAAAAAAAAATATGTATATTTATACAGGGTGCGGAGAAAGTTCCCGTACAAAAATATAAACAGCAAAAACAGCAAAAGTTCCTGTACAAGACGAGAAACAAATTACACTTTAATTTAGAATAAAATAACACTAAAAAATACTAAAAGAATACAAAGGAATACAAAAGAATACACACTATATATTGAAAGAAAACACCATACAGATAATTTTTTTAAATTATACTTTTGTGCAGGAACTTTTTGCGCACCCAGTATATATATATATATACATATATATATATATATATATATATATATATATATATATATATATATATATATATATATGAATAATTTAATTTAATAATTTTAAATGATGTCATCTTGTTTGAGAGTTGAATTAATTTAATATATGAATATCATTATGAGTGCGAATTCTCTCAATACTAATTTTTTTATTTAATTAAAGAAATTTTCACTTGATTTTTGATACCAGCATCTTTAGCTTTAATTACAAACTAATTTAATTTAATTACAAAACTAATTTAATTTAATTACGAAACTAATTTAATTACAGACATTTTGTTACATTTTATTTGTAATTACATTTTGTTTGTAATTAAATATAATTAATAGTTTGCAAATACAGCTCTCATTAGTGTAATATCTGCAAATGCTAGAGCAACAGAAAAAGTTGTGTTTTTAGGCTTCTCTCTTCCAGAAATCAAAGACCAGTCAACTGCAGAATCGATTGTAATTAACAAGATCAAAAAAATATCATCGAAATGACACTTCTGTGCTGTGGTCATCCAAAAGTAAAATATGTTGACCACCAATTTTGAATGTGAGGAATAAACATTTCATTAAGTCACTGCAAAAATTGATTCCTTTTATATCCAACCAGATGGTGATGTTGCGTAAAGTGTGTTTGATGGCCCTCCTTTAATTCAATCATCATAGAGTTGATTCTTTGATTTGTAAACAACAAAAGGCGATAGAAGGAGTCCTTCAGCATTAACACAATTAAGAACAGTGTAGTTTATTTTTCCTTACTTCCAGTTGATACTAGTGGACGCTTTGCACCTCTTCTGGTAAATACTTTCGCATTCCCTTTGTCACCATTGAAACCAGTTTCATCACAATTCCACAAATGCATGGCTTTACTAAAACCTATTTTTGCTAAACCAAAATGTTTTTTCAAAACATCAAAACAACGGGCAATAATTTTTGGTGTGCATGACCCTGCTCTCAAAGATGCAATGTTTGTAGCTGTTCTTTTGCTTAGTTCTGAGTGCCATCAACTCTTAAATCCTTTGTACCATTTGTGACCAGACGTTCCATTTTTGAACAAACACGTTTCTTCATTTTCAATTTAATGGTCTCTCACTAAACTTTATCTAATCATCTACCAAAGCCCAAATCGCCAAGCATCTGAAAAAGGTGAACCAAGGTTAACTTGATAAAAGGGCTCAATTTTGTTGTATAGCCACTATCAACTACTAAAAGTCTTAAAATGATTTTTGTTTGAATAACGTAGATTTTGGTATGCAGTAGAATTGAGCTGCGCCTCTTAATCTCAACTTGCCATTTTCAATCTTATCCAATGCATTTTTTTTTTGTCTCCTCAATGTAAGGCTTTTTATTTGTTTTATTTTTTGCCATTTTAAGTTTAGTAAATTCAATTCAGTTACAGATTTTTGAAATTAAAGAAACGATGCACTTTTGTGGTTAAAAAATTAAATAACATGAAAGTGTGAAAATGTAAAAAAACCCAAATGAAAAAAATTCAATTGGAGTGAAAAAATAATAAACAGATTAACCTATTAAATTTTAACTAATTATAGGGGGGATTTATTGTGTCTGGTTTAAGCTGAAAACTAAAGAAAATCTCCTTTCCGTCAACTTTTTAACGGAGTAAAATTTTGAAAATCTAAAACTATTTTTGGAATTAGCAGAAAATTTCCAACAAAAGAGCTTTCTTTTTTTTGAATTGCCTTTTTAAATCTTTCATGCTAAAAACCTAATTTCCAAATTTATAGGGTTATATGTAAATTATGTTAGTGTATTTTACAAATAGAGTGCTCAATGTTCTTAAAGAACAGAGCAATAATAAACTAAAAAATTTATATATATATATAAATTTTTTAAATTAAAAAATTATATATATATATATATATATATATATATATATATATATATATATATATATATATATATATATATATATATATACTTAAATTTTAGAAAAAACAACTTTTAATGAAGCTTGAAGTTTCATGCCTATCGGCAATCATCAGCCATGAAGTACAAAATCAAAAATATAAAAAACCGTTTAAAAATTACAAACTACGGTAGAATGAGTTCTGACGTTATAGTACAAGAAGACGTAATGGAAAACTAATCTCCACTATTAAATAATGAAAGGAGAAATTTATTTTTGTTTCTGCATTTAGAGACTAATTCGCCTCTTTTGTTTAGCAGATTGTTTCCTTTGTAAAATAATATTTCGAATTTCTCATTTAAACAAAGCTTACAAATTTTTGACGCAGGATTGTATGATTTACAACAATTAATAATATTCCATTTGATTGAAGTTGTGAAATTGTTTTCTTTTAATTCCCATACTTCCTTAGACAACTCAGTGTCGTTTTTGTATTTTTTATATTAAAAGATTTTTGATGGTTTGCATAACGTAGCTTAAATGAGGTTTCGCTTATCCCAATGTATACTTTATCATTATATTGAGGTTTATTTGAGCTTACGGTGGCTTGGTAAACAATGTTGTTAGACAAGCAATTGTTTAGTGGACAAAGAGATTTTTTAATGCAATTGCAGGCTTTTAGTGATAATTTTACATCACCATATAAAATATTTTTGTTGTGTGAGTTGATGATAGATTTGATGTTTGGCATACAGGAGTAGCTTATCTTAATTGTGTTTCTGTTAAATATATTGTGTAGTTTGTGGTTTTAAGGAAAATGCTTGTCAATTAGGGTTAAAAAGCGTTGACCAATTTTGGTTGTAACACTTTAACTAAATGGAGGATTGTACCAGATTATGTTTCGTTTGTGGTTATTTTTTGGAACATTTTTTATGCTTGGTTTATATGTCAACTTATAAGCGTATCCCGATTGCTTTAATGCGTCTTCATATGCGTCTTCAGTGTGTCGATTTATTAAAAAAACTTCACTTGATGAGTTGACAGACAATCTTAGCTCGATATTTTTTGGAAGATTATTTATTATGCTAGGTGGATGGTTAGAATGAGCATGCACATAACTTAGGTTATTTTCAGACTTGCAGTATGGTTGAAAAAAATTTTGAGTAAGATTAAAAGTTAAATCAAGTTAGTTAACAATTTTAAGATTGCAATTGATAGAGATGTTGAGAACTAAAATCATTTTTGCTGTAAAACTGCAAAAGTTGATCTAAAAGAAAAATCCCAACTAGTTCGCCAACTTCCACGCCATCATAGGCTCCCATGGTAACATCAAACAACCCTGCTTTTTTCTTAATCCATGATATGCCACTGTTAAAAATGAAAAGTTTTCTTGCATGACGTATAATGGATTTGCTTTGCTCTTCTATAATTATATGTTGTTCGGCAAAGGCAATTGCATTATTTAGCATGTTTTCATCAATTGACGGATAAAAATCCTTTATGTCAAATACTAAAAATTTACAAAGGTGTTTATCATCAATTTTTCGGAACCAATTTATCACATTCTGCACATTTTGCGCATTTTGCCATTCTTAATTCCGAGTTGATATTGGATAAAATAAATTAGGACAATCTTCCTACCTCATTCTTTGCAGGATTTAAAAGACGCACAGTAGGGTTGTTTATGAAGTTGGCTTTGTGATCTTTTAAAGTTATAAAACAATCGGCAGTTCCGTTTATCTCGATTCTATTAAAAATATCCTGATTTGTGCGTTTTTTAGGTGGTTGTAATCATCGTTAGATATTTTGTACATGTTGGAAGTTTTGTCAGCTGGAGTTAAAGTCTTATTAGATTTGCGTAAAGATTTAATGTCATTATTTATTTTTTCTTGAAATGCGTTGTTGAGATTGTGAAATTTTATAGTTTCGAGATTATAGAAACGAGATTTATTAAATCTTTTTCAAATAGTGACATTTCTTTAATTTGTGGAGGGCACTTTGAAGATTTTACTCCATAGTTAGTGAAATCATTACACTTAGACACATCACCGAGTTGCTTGTTAATAAAAAACAACGCTTTCCGTCTCATTCTTTTTATAAGAGCTTCAGTTTTCTCAAGTAACTGCAGTATAAATTCTTTTTCAGATGGTATGGGTATATTTTTGATTGAGTATTTAAAGTTTATTCTTTCCATCTTGTACAATTTTGAGTAGAGTGCTTAACTGAATCTGCTAAACAAAAGAGGCGAATTAGTCTCTAAATGCAGACACAAAAATAAATTTCTCCTTTCATTATTTAATAGCGGAGATTAGTTTTCCATTACGTCTTCTTGTACTATAACGTCAGAACTCATTCTACCGTAGTTTGTAATTTTTGAACGGTTTTTTATATTTTTGATTTTGTACTTCAGGGCTGATGATTGCCGATAGGCATGAAACTTTAAATTCCATTAAAAGTTGTTTTTTCTAAAATTTAAGTATAAAACGCTCTGTTTTAGAAAAAATCAATATTTTCTTAAATATTGAGCACTCTAAAACAATCAAGAGTTTTGTATTTTTAATACTAAATCATATGACAACAATATATATATATATATATATATATATATATATATATATATATATATATATATATATATATATATATATATATATATATATATATATATACATATATATATATATATATATATATATATATATATATATATATATAAGTTTATATAATATATTTAAAAAAATATAATATATTGATGAAATATTAAAGTTAAAAAAAATGCAAACTTTATTAACTAGTAAATTTTTCTGCTTGTCGATTTCTGTAAAGATATGGCTCTCTGTTAATCCAAGTAACTAGGAAAAATAAAAAGATTTAATTTTTGTAAACACTTTATAATATAATTCATAAATAATCTATTAAGTAAACATGTTACCTTTTTGATTAAAAATTCTATAAGCGAATCCTCAACATTGGTTTTTAATCCATAGATTGTATGATTAGCATTTGCTTTATATGAATGTGAAAGATCAGTAACAAGCTTTTCTTTTGTTGGGAGTCTTAGAACACCTTTTAACAATCCACAGATTGTTGGAAAACAATATTTTAAAAATCCTTCTAAAGAATGGAAATATACATCTTAAAAAAACGCATATAATGAAATTATTTACATATAAAAGTTTATCTTAAATGATCAAAAAGCATTTACCTGTACCAGTTTCAGTAAGGCTGGTAAAAGATGTGACTTCGTCAATTATAGCCATTAAAAGTTTTACATGCTTAGATACATCTTCCTCTGCATACATTAATGTTATTGTCAAATGATATATAAAATCTTCTATTTCATGTACTATATCAGTATTCTGAAAAAATAAATTTGAAAATAACTAAATAAAAACATAAATATAGACAATAAAAAATACTTGATTTAAAGTTATTAATAACAAAAACTATAAAAAAATAAAAATGCAGTCATTTTAAGAACATATGTTTATTTCTAGAAATCTGAAATATAAATTCTATATATATTGAAATATAAACTCTCTATATATTGGGTATTTATTAGTCAACGTGTCAGAAAAAGAGAGCAGATCAAACAATGTATCAAGCATATTTTAAACCAAATACATAATCCATCAAGCACACAATTGATTAAACACATAATCTATGAAGTACAAAATGAATCGAATTCATTAAACACACAATGGATCAAACATACACGGTGTGTCTCAAAAATAACCGAACTTCATACTTAAATCATATAACATGCAGCACCATCCATTGATAATTTGCAGCATGAAAAAGATACATTCATCCTCTTTCAAATGCACCTACATTTATGTAAATCGGATGACAGATGTGAAAGTTACAGCCATTTCAACAAAAGAAAAACGCGTCCTAATGTAACGAAATGAAAATGGAACAAAGAGCGAATATAAAATTTTGTGTTAAACTTGAAAAAAAATTTGCTGAGACATACAAATTGATGAAAAAAGTTTATGGTGATGATTGTATGAGTCGTACTCAAGTTTATTTAAAAATGGTTGTGAGGATTTAAATGACGATCTGAGGCCAGGTCGTCCAGAAGCTAGTAATCATGCTGAATTGGTGGAAAAAGTCCGTGAAATCATTGGTATCGATGCAAATTTTACTACGAGAATGTTGGCTGAGGAATTAAATACAAGTAAAAACACTATTTGGAGAATTTAACTCAAGATTTGGGTAAAAGAAAGGTATGTGCGCGTTTTGTTCCACATGAATTAAATGAAGACCAAAAAATTGCTTGTGTGGAGCATTGCAAAGACATTGTTGAAACTGTTGAAAACAATCCAGACTTTCTTGATTCGATCATAACTGGTGATGAGTCATGGTGCTTAAAATATGACCCTGAAACTAAGTGTCAATCTGCTGAATGGAAATCCAAAGGCGAACCAAAACCAAAAAAATTGTGTTTCCAGAAGTCTTGAATCAAGACAATGTTGATTACTTTTTATGATTCGAAGGGTATTTTCCACAAGGAATTTGTTCCAGAAGGTCGAACTGTTAATGGAGAATACTATTTAGTTGTTTTAAATCGTTTGTGGAAAAGAATTTGTCATGTTAGACCTGAATATCCAGCAGGAAAACAACTGTTTTTATTGCACGACAATGCACCGCCTCACAAGACCAAAAAAGTGAACGAATTTTTGATAAAAAAACAGATTTCTCTCATCAACCACCCTCCATATTCGCCTGATCTATCACCATGTGACTATTTTCTATTTCCAAAACTGAAAACCAAGATGAAAGGAGCATTTTATGATGATATCCCAGCCATTCAAGCAGCTGTAACCAAGATGCTGAAGAACATTCCTACAAATGACATAAAAAAATCTATGCATGCGCTGGTTGATTGTGCCAAACGTTGTATTGAGTCTGATGGAACCTATTTTGAATAAATAATAACTTTCAATGATGATATAATGTGTGTTTTATTTTATATCCAAAAAGTTCGGTTATTTTTGGGACACACCGTGTACAATGGATCAAAAACTATTGATCAACTAGTTATTTACTTGAAAAAAATTGAAACATAAATATTAAAAAAATTAAACTATTTAAAAAAATATAAACTATTACCTACCTGCACGATACACAAATAAAAAAGAAAAATATATACACATTAATATAAGTAAAATAATAAAGCAATTAAAAACTACATTTTTTGTTAAGTTCCATTTGATAGACATACTTCTTTTTAAAACATCATTGATATAAGGGACAATTTTCGAACTGTGCTCCAAATCAGATGCCACAAGATAAAAACTCAAACATAAAATAGCATCTTTTTGAAAACGATTAATGACAAATGATTCAGTTGTTAACATTGGAATGGTGGGACAAAATAAAAGCAGCTTTTGCACCTGTTTAAACAAAGCAAATAATTTAGATTAAACGCTATTTTATGTGCAAAGCTAGTATAGCAAAGCAATGTTTCATGATATATCCTGTATCTTGAAATAAGTATGTAAAAAAATAAAAATATTTTGATAGTTCATTATATTCATTCATTATTATTCATTCATTGCTATTTATCAAACATTTTATTTATTCTAACCTTTTAAATCAAGCTAAAAATAAAAAAATTTATTAAACCATATAAAAAAAGAAACTTAAAATAATCAGCTACTCCAGTACTTCAAATTACTTGATGAATCACAAAACAAATTGATAACCCATACTTAAAACAAATCGAAGTTTTTTAATGTTTTGATGTTTTGCCTGACTTTCAAGTCAAGAGAATTTTTTATATTAATTGCCTTGGTATCTTTCGTCCACTACATTTTCTTTTGGTGTCGTTTGTCCACTACATTTTCTTTTGGCGATTTAAATTGTCAATCTTAAAACTCTTATATCTTCAAAAATTTCAATTAAATAAAAAAAATTTAACATTTAAATTTAAAATTTTATGGCTTCATTAACTGGGTCAGATATATAATGTTTTGTTTGAAAATATTTAACTTTGTTTTTGTGAGTTACCCAAAGTTGCTATGCATGCTTTATAAATTAAAAAAAATGGAGATTTGTTTATTTTCTCATATTTTTTTTGCAAACTGAGTCAGTTTTTTTCTTTTTATTGGCTGTTATTTGTATTACTTTTAATCTTTTGTTTGTTCAATATACAAAAAAGATGTTAGATCTTTTATACTGCTAGCAAAAAAGATGTTGGATCTTTAATACTGTTAGCAAAATTATTTAAACATTAAATAATTACATAAATAGGAGCTCAAGTGATGCAACAAGCATTTTATGTGTTTTCAAAAACATTTTAGAATTTTTCACAAAAACTAAAAAAAAACTTTTTTCTTACTTTTTTTAACTCGAAAAAGTCAATGCAATTATCATCTTAAAAATACTTGTTACTAAAAACTTACTTAAAAAGTTACTTGAGTAAAGAAAGTTTAAGTTCAATAAAAGTGTTTTTGAACCAAATGTTATTTCTGATATTATGAAGACCCTTAACGAAAAGTTTAAACATATAGTGTATGTATAACTTAATTATAGTATAATGAATGTTATTTCTGATATTATGAACCCTTAACAAAAAGTTTAAATGTATAGTGTATATATAAAAGTTTAAATATATATTATAATGATAGTTATTTCTGATATTATGAAGACCTTTAACAAAAAGTTGAAGTATAGTGTATGTATCCTTTTATTCTAGTATGTAGAATCCTATATTCTAGTATGTAGAATATTCTAGGGTGTTCCGTACAAATAACATTTCAAAATTTTACCTAAAACTGTTTTTTATAAGGTATCTAACCTTGATATTACTAATGAAATTATTATATATTTTTTTATAATTGAGCCACTTCATGAGTTCCTCAATGGGTCCAAAGGTAAGTTTTTTTCCTTTTTGCTGATAAACTGAGGGGAATTCTCCCCTCAGTTGCTGCTAGATTGACTAAGAGTTTTGGCAGCGATAATTTTTTTTCTAAGATAATCGATATATGTACTGAAGCCACTGCTAATCTAAACACACATTTATAGTTTAAAAAAAAAGTTAAAAAAAATACTTTTGACTTTACCTTTTCCCATGGTTGTTTTTGAATTGCTAAAACTCGTGCTAATGAAAATAAAGTTTGTGTTGGAGAGTTATTTCTCGGGTTCCAGACTTCACACATATTAAAAACAATTACAAAATAAATATATTTTATATAAATTATTCATTAAATCTAAAAAATAAATGCAACATATTTACAACAGAGGTTGAAATACTTAAAAAATGTGTTCTTTCAAAAAAATGTGTTCTTTTAAAAAAATGTGTTCTTTTAAAAAATGTGTTCTTTTAAAAACTGTATGTTTTTAAAAAAAGTGTTCTTTTAATGTAATAATTTATTATTATTTAAAACATTTTATTTTTTAAAAAAATTATTAAAAGTATTTTCAACTTTACAAAATTAGTTTAAGAATTTAGGAGTCATTGGTTAGGTATAAGTTAGTTCAGAACCCATTAATTAGGTAAGAATTAGTTCACTGGTTGAAGACAAATAAGTAGCAAAAAGTGAAAAAACAAAAGAATTAAGAAAAAAAACTAAAAAAAAATACACAAAAGTAATACAAATGAAAAAAAATAATGTGGAAAAAAATTATTTCTGATATATCAAAGTATGAAATTGTAAAACTAACATTTCTTTTTAAAAATCTTTAAAAACCATTTATTTATTACATTCAATTTTCAATTTTATTATTGGTTGCGGAAGGAAAAGTCCAAAACAGAACTTTTTTTGTTATGGTTCTTTTTTTATTATTTACATTTTATTAACATTTTATTCTTTTACTCTTGTTAAATTCTTTTCTTCTTGTTTAAACATTCTTATAAATTAAATCCTTTTTTTCTATTTTTTTTTTAAACTAGCTTTTCTTCAAATTTCTCAAAAATGTTTTTACATTTTTTAAATTTCTCATGTTTTTACATTTTTTAAATTTCTCATGTTTTTACTCGTGATGCTATTGAATTAAATGATAATTAAAAGTATCTATACTAATTACCCACTAAAAATTATACTAAAAAAAGCCTATATACTTGCTTTATGCAAATCTAACTAGTTTATATTATGCAAATCTAACAACTAGTCTATATTATGCAAATCTAGCAACTAGTCTACATTATGCAAATCTAACAATTAGTTTATATTTTCAGCCTGTATAATGCTACATTAAGAAAAAAACCGATTTGTCAATATTTTACTGATAATAAATTACAATAATAATTTGCTATTATTTGTAAATAATTTAATTGAAATAATAAAACGAAAAAGAAAAATAATAATTTTTAAAATTTTTAAAAAATATCATAAAGATTTTTTTATGGTATTTCATATAGTAGTTATATCATAATGCTTTTTTATTAATAGGGAATGTTATAGGGATAAAGGGGATGGTGTGCATCTCTTTCCACAGATTTTCCATTAACCTAAATATTGAAAAAAAAAGGGTTCTAAATCATCATCATAATATCACAACCATCATCATCATCATCATCATCATCATCATCATCATCATCATCATCATCATCATCATCATCATCATCATCATCATCATCATCATCATCATCATCATCATCATCATCATCATCATCATCATCATCATCATTATCATCATTGCCACCATTACCATCATCATCATCATCATTATCCTCTTACCTCAATCATTGGTAAACAGCACCTCCAACCTTTGTTTAATGAATTTATTAGCACTATTTCTTCATTGCTTAACTCAAAGTCAAACACCTGAGGTAAAAAAATTTAATCAAAACTATATTGCTTAAAAATTGTCTTGAAAACAAAATTAAAAGGCTGTCAAAACAAAAAAAATATAAAATGAAATTGAAATACTAATATTTAAAAAGAAAAAAAATTTTATAATTTTTTTTATAAAGAAACCACACTAATTTGTTTAAGAAACCACACAAATTTAATTAAAAATGTTTTTCCAACAAATTAAGATGAAAAACTTTTATTTATTTCTGACTAAATCATATACAAAAATTTCAAGAAAAAATAGTCTTAACTAATTTAAAATGTTTTTTAACATAGTTAAAAACGCAAAAATAAAAATATAATAGAATTCAAAAATGCAAAAATAAAAATGAAAAAATTAAAATGCAAAAATAAAAATATAATAGAATTCAAAAAAGAGTAAACAACATTTAATCACCTTTTCTATGACATTATTAGCTAGAACTAATAAAACTGAAATATTATTTTGAAACAATTATTAAAAAAATCATTATTTTTAAAATAGCAGCTTTTTAAATTTGATAGGATATTGATACAAAAACTGAAAGTAAAATATCAATAAATCAAAATAAAAATAAATTTAAGGTTAATTGTAGTAAGGTGATGCAGTTCAATGTATAAAGAAACAACCCT
>NC_088926.1:16147500-16220000 GCF_038396675.1 Hydra vulgaris | reverse complement strand
AAATGCAAGACCGGAATTATTTTTTTATTAATTGATAGACTGCCTGCCCCAACTAAACCCTCAGTCGATGTAGCAACACTCTCTTGCGTGTCAGGCTAAAAGATAGTAGATGTAGCAGCACTCCCTTGCAGGTCAGGCTATTTGTCAGTCGATGTAGCAGCACTCACTTGCGAGTCAGGCTATAAGATAGTTGATGTAGCAACATTCCGCGCATGATTTACAGTAAAAAAAAAATAAAAATAAAAACATTTTATTAAAAAAAACAAAAATAAAAACTTTGTTTATATTGTTAAAAACATTCAGAATGTTTTTAAAACATTCTGGTCAATTAAATTTGCGTTTTTGTGGTATTTTTAAAAAACGATTTATTTGTAATTAAATTAATGGTTTTTACTTTCGTCCTACACGCAAATGTTGGATGAAAGTCAAAAGTAATTAAAAGTGACGTATGTGTTGGCGTATGAATCACTTTTTTCCTTCCGCTCTTCCCAAAGACAACAAACTATAGATCTATATATATATATATATATATATATATATATATATATATATATATATATATATATATATATATATATATATATATATATATATATATATATACATATATATATATATACATATATATATATACATACATATATATACATATATATATATATATATATTTATACATATATATATATATGTATATATTATATATATATATATATATATATATATATATAATATATATATATATAATATATATATACATTATATATATATATATAATATATATATATATATATATATATATATATAATATATATATATATAATACATATATATATAAGTCTTCTCCCTTTTGCTAGCATATTCGCACTCGCTTACACACTCACAAGTCCTTGATTAGCGCATAAAAAAGCGAAACCGCAAAAAAAAAAGAAGGTTTTTTTAAAATTGCAATAAATCTTCTTTGTTTATCAAATAGTTTCATGAAAAAATCGTAAAAACGCTTTTATGTTTGAATTATTATTTTTACAACTTAAATAAAGCGTTTGTTTTTTTGTTTTTAAAGTAATTATTTTATTTAAATATATAGATTTTGTGGTTTTTATTTTAATTACTTTATCTACATTTAAATTTAACGTTCCTCTATCTGGGTTTTTTTTAGTTACATATATTTTACAAATAAAACTTAAGTCCTTATGTTTTTATTTTAATTACGTTTTTAAACATGGATGTTTTTAAATACAACTGGGGTAAGAGCAAACGAAAAATAGAAGTGAACGGTTTTGCAATTTTGCTTCTTTTGCATTTATTGAAAGTTAAAACAAAAAATCTTTAAAAATGCGAGGCACCATTTTGTGCTCTATCTAAGTGTCTTTGTGCTCTATCTATCTATTTTGTGCTCTATTTATACCAATTTTGTGCTCTATCTAAAGATGTAAAAACTATTTTTAAAAATTAAATTTTGCCTTAGCAAACCTCTAAATTCTCACCCTCATAAAAAAAAAAAGTTTTTTTCTAAAGAATCAACTTCAAAACCTCCAAAACTAAAATTAAATTTTACTAAACAAAAAGGGCTGTTTTGTAGAAAATTTTATCACGATCAAGATTCTCTTATCAAAATTGAATTTGCTAGTTCCGGAAAAAAGCTATGAGCAAAAAACCGATATAAATATTTTTCGGTGAAGAGTAAACATGCTTATTGCTTAACTTAAGCATTAAAACGAGCACGGTTAAACTAATTAATAGTTATTAATTATTTAAAATGTAAATAAATATGGCAGCCTTTGCTATTTATCTAAAAAAAATTTAAAACAAAATGACTTGTACTAACATTCATAAAACGCAAACAACTTACAATGAAGAGGATTTGCAACTTGCAGTAGAACAAATCAAAAAAGCCGAAATATCACTCAGTTAAGCTTCAGAGGCATACAATATACCAAAAGCAACTCTTCACAAGGGTGAGCACAACAAAGTCCAATCACATGGTAGAGGTACAACTACCATGCTAAGTACAGCACTTGAATTTGTTCTTGTTTCAGTACTTATCAGTTTAGCCGATTGGGGTTTCGCCAGAACCTACGCAGATGTCATCACAATAGTTGGGGGATATTTAGTATCTACAAATCAAAGTCATCTGTTTCCTCCAAATGGAATACCAGGACAAGAATAGTATCAAGGTTTCACGAAACGATGGAGTCATAAATTAAGCGTCAAAGTAGCAATATTTCGTCTCTCAGAGCTTCCTCCTGTACTGAAGATAAAATAACAAGTTATTTCAATACACTTTAATAACAATTTCTTGAAGCAAATATCAGCAATAACACGGCGTGTAATTTGTGAAATTTTGACGAAATTGGATTTTCAGGCAATCAAGGTGAACAGCATATAATTTGCAGGCTTGGTGCTAAACGCCCTTTAAAATTAGTTGATAACAACGAAAAAATTAATTACACAGTCGGTAATTGTGTTAACGCTACCGGTACCATTCTGATATTAGCAAAATTTATCAATCAAAATTACAAATTGCTCAAACATTTCAAGTACCATCTCAGCCTGCTTCATCATCCTCATCTGAGCCTGCTTCATCATCCTCAACTGAGCCTGTTTCATCACCTTCATGCAAGTCTGTTTCATCATCCTCAACCAAGCCTGCTTCATCATCCTCATCATCTAACATCAGTCAGCATTAAACCCCAACGATTTTCCAACTTCAAAATTTAATAACAACACCAGTGACTCCTGCTCAAACGTATCAAATATTGCGACACTTCACAGTAAGACTCGAAGGCAATTCAAAAAATGTTTCACAGCGCCAAAATATTGACACGCAAAAAAAACCCAAAAGAGTCAGCATTCTGAGTGTTGAAGGCCAGTGTCTAAGTACATCTGAGGTGCTCGAGAAACTAAAGCAAGATGATGAGGCCAAAAAGTCAAAGCATTTAAAGAAACACAAAATTCACTTCAGTGAAGCTTCAGATGAAACTCTGCAACATTCAAAAAAACAGAGACAAGACATCAAAGGTGCAAAAAGTGTCGCAGAGTTTGGGAAGAAGCAAAACAAAATGTGGTACTAATGTGAAGCTTTTAGTTGCAAGTCTTGGGTTTGTCGATTGTGTTTACCCAAAAAATGCAAAATTGGTGAAGAGTTTTTTTGCATGAAAAAATGCAGCGAACCTGCTTTTGCAGATGAAACAACCCTTTTTTTAATTAATATATAGTTTTTTGTAAACTTAACTTCTAATAAGATTAGTTTTCATTTTATTTTTAATTTATTTTGCTTGATTTTCTTAATATCCTTATTTAGTTTTTAATTTTCTTAATATCCTAAAAAATTGTTATTAAAAATTAACTAGTTTACTTTTCCCGAATTATAAGGGGAAAAGTAAATGTTTTTTTTCTTCATAAAAATCGATTTTTTTAAAGATTTTTAAAATATTTTTTCTTAATTTTTATATATTTACATAATGTAAAAAATTCTCTTTAAAACAAAAAAAAAATAAACATAAAATATTTTTTCTTTAAAAAAATATTCGAATCTGAAGCTAAACCGTTTACTCTTACCTCAGTTTTACTCTACTAAAAATAGTTATTTTTTTTTTAAATAAAAACATTCTGAATGTTTTTGTTTTTATTTTTTTACTGTAAAACATGTGTGGAGTGTTGTTACATTGACTATCTTATATCCTGCTGCTACAAGGAAGTGCTGCTAATTGACTATCTTATAGTGTGGTGCTACAAGAAAATGTTGCTACATCGACTATCTTATAGCTTGCTGGCTCTATGATAGTCATTAGGTCGACACAAAATTATTAACACTAAGGTTTTACCATAAAAAAATGGAAACAAAATCAGCAAAAAATTGCCGTTCTCAGACATTTTCAGGTTGGCATTACCGAATCCTAATCTAATTCCGACGGTTCTAGATGTTCTGCCAAATTCTTGCTTTATAGTGGTCAGACAGTTCTCTACATACATTTATATACATTATCTTTTGGTTTTGAACTGCTTTTAAAAAAAAAAGTTTAAGTTTTCAGAAATCCTATTAGTAGCTACTAGTAAATTTAGAGCTAATATGTCTAAGAAAACTTCTATTCAATAATTGAATGTATTAGTAAATTTAGAGCTAATATGTCTAAAGAAACTTTCTATTCAATAATTGAATGTGCTATCGGTAGATCCAGTTATGAAATAATAAAAAACAAAAAGTTAATTATAATAGAGCATTTTTATCACAATAATTTAATAAAACCATTTAAAACTGAAACTTTAAAGAATACCTCTGAATTTTCTTTTATTCTTTGTGGATTAGCACTCTTTGGGATGACACACTGACCTCTTTGCAATTGCCATCGAATTAAAATCTGTGCATTACTTTTGTTATACTTCACAGCAAGTTTAGTAATTTCAGGATCTTCAATAACTAATGGGTCTTCAGGCTTAGCCCATGGACGGTCTTTAGATCCTAATGGACTGTAGGCCGTAACTATTAGAAAATTAAATAAGAAGTTGAAAGTGTGTATTGTAAAAAATGCTATATTATTTTAATATTATTAATTATTAAAAATATTTAATAATATTAATTACCAAAAATACCATACACAACATTCCTAATACCAATTACAAAAAATTTTATGCATCATTGTGAAGAGAAAAGTCTTTTACTGGCTATAATAAGGTATTTATCTAATAAGGTATTTCTAATACTCTACTTCTAATAAGGTATTTTAATTTTTAATACTTTTGCTTCTTTGAAATAATTTTTTTTGTATCATAACCATTAATTACTGTATTTTAGGAAACTTAAATAAAAGATTCAGATAACTATTTTACCAATAATCGATTTTGCAGAACAGTGCTTAATAAGTAGCTCTTGAGTAAGGTATGGATGACATTCAACTTGCAACATTTGGGGCATCACACGAGCATGAGTACAAACATCATCAATTTGTTGACTATTAAAGTTTGATAAACCTGGAATGACAAGAATTTAGTAAAAGAGTGAAAATTCAATTATAATTTATAAATTTAATGCAAGAGTACAAATAAAACTATAACTTGAAAATAATTTAAACTTTTATAGTAGTTTATGAACATTATTTATTAAAATTCATTAATAATAATAATATATGCGGTAGTGGTGCGCTCGCTTCATAAGCGAGAGGTTCCGAGTTTGATCCCCACCATGTCCCTGGTAGTACTGCGCTTAACTCGTTTCTCTGCACAGCAGCCTTGTTTGAAAAGGTTTGTCTTTTGGAGTTATAGAGTTGAGAAAGGGTTATAACCACAAATAATTAGCCTCCTCATCTGTAGTGGCCTTCTCGGCCTTGAAGAGGTGAATTAACTAAAAAAAATATATATTATTATAAAACATATGATAAGTAAGTATAATTAAGACAATCAAAGTAAGAATTTTCTATCAGTATTTTTGAGTTAATGCGAATTTTAAACTTTTGTATTTAATTTCAAGTTGATTCAGGTTTATTAATTATAAAAAGTGATTGAAAGAAGAAGAATATTAACTGGAAGTGATTGAAAGAAGAAGAATATTAACTGGAAGTGATTGAAAGAAGAAGAATATTAACTGGAATATTGTTTTACTAACTTTTTTTTTTCCTTTAAATTTCATTAACTACTAATTTTAACATCTTTTATAACATTTAAGAAACAAATAATTTTATTAACATCTTTTATAACATTTAAGAAACAAATAATTTTATTAACATCTTTTATAACATTTAAGAAACAAATAATTTTATTAACATCTTTTATAACATTTAAGAAACAAATAACTTTATTAAAATCTTTTATAACATTTAAGAAGCAAATAATTTTATTAACATCTTTTATAACATTTAAGAAACAAATAATTTTATTAACATCTTTTATAACATTTAAGAAACAAATAATTTTATTAACATCTTTTATAACATTTAAGAAAAAAATAATTTTATTAACATCTTTTATGACATTTAAGAAACAAATAATTTTATTAACATCTTTTATAACATTTAAGAAACAAATAATTTTATTAACATCTTCAGGGCATCCAATTCTGGTAATAACAATACCAGAATAATTATATTTTGGTATTAAATATATGAAACATGTTTAAAACTACCACTAATTTTGCTTAAAAATGTAATAATAACAACACATTACCTGTTTAAAGGAAAATAAAATAGACTTTTAACAACTGCAGGACTTTCAATTGTTTTGTCTGACTACCAAACTAAAAATTTTTGCTTTATTTTCTGCGTAAAAAAAATTAACATGCAAAGTGTAAGAAATGCAACAAAAAGATAAAAATGGTATTAGTACCAGTGGACTCCATACACATTAAAGCATAGACAAAGAAATCAACTTGATAAAAAAATTGCCTTAAGATGCAACCATTACATGCAGTTTTTTCTAGATTAACTCCCCTTAATGGACTGCTCTTTAGTATACTTATCACATCAGCTGAATTGAGAACACTGCTAGAAGCTTGTAAGTTTTGCATAACTGAATGTCAATTAAAAATCATATTTTTAATTGACATTATATGACAGACCTTTCATAATGCAAAAACTGGGACATTTAAGCAACAGTGATCAATAACTTTGAACTGGTAGTGACATTCCATTAATAACAAACTTTTGGCCATGACTGTAAACTAATTTGAAGCTGTTAATCATAAAATGCACACCCTTGTAAAATAGTTAGCTCTGACAAAAAATGATTAAACAATTCAAAAATACACAGTACAGGTAAAGGGATCTCAGAATGTTAGGCATTTTTTAAGATTCTGCTAAGCTCCAAATATTTGAGCATATACTTTGTTTTTACTTTAAGAGTGAAAAATTACTCCAGCTAGGTTGCCAAAAAGTTTTAGTAGATTTTTAAAACAGTTTTCATATGTCTTTAGATAAATATTTAGGACATGCTTTTTACGTTAGGGACCTCAGAATATCAGGTTAAATAATAGGTATTATTGTTGCCAATATTGCTTAGTTAACCATGAATTTCTGCATATTATTTATTTTTAATGCTGAATATATTTTTAAATGTTTGGTTCACTAATCTTTTAAACTTTTTGCATTCCACCACACAATGCTAGGTTAAGGGACCTCAAAATGCTAGGTAAATGAAAGTTAATATAAAAAAAAGTTATTTGCATTCAATTTCTTCTCCATGTTATGAATTGAATATTCTGCTTATAGTTTCATCACAAAACCTCCTTCAAAACACACTTTAGTATGTTTTCTTTGCTTGTTTTTGAACAAATAAACAAATTAAACTAAAGTGCGTTTACTAAAGTAGAGTACAAGTACATAAGTGTGTTTTGATATTCCTTTGCAGTAGAGAATAAAGAAGAAATTGGAAAGTCCTTTAAAGTTAAACCAACAAGCAAATCAAGATGCATTGCTCTAAGAGATGTCATAGTGATGAAAAGTTAGCAGTTAGAGGATGCAGTTGAGTGGTGCCGAATAAACAATAAACATGGTTGGGCTGCAATTGATTCAGAAAGATTTCCACTAATTAAAGATCTTAGAACAACTAACAAACGGATTGATGGTGTCATTGTAACTGGAAACGAGAAGGAATATTGTTCAATTTTTACAAAAGATGAAGAAGAATCGTTAGTCTGTTATATAAGAAACAAGAATAGGTAATATGTAAACATAATTGAGAAATAAAACATTTTTTTAATAAACTGTTATAATTTGTGACAAAATCCTGGTTTTCATATTGTTAATTATACTGTTAGTTTTCTTTTATTGTTATTTCAATAATTTATTTAGGTGCCTCCAAGGTTTAAACAAGATGGAGTTGACAAGGATAATGTTGGATGTTTTGGGAGTAAGAAAGCAAGTCTGTAGAAACCTCCATGGACGTTAGATCACTAAGCTATCACCAAATGCAGAATACAACCTAGCATTCTCTATTCGCTGATTTTTGATTAAAGTTTACCAGGATCTTATTTTTATATTTTTTGTTCATAATATTTTTTTTTTAAGTTTGTTAATGTTATTAAAAAAAAATATTATCTAAAGTAATCACTGAAGTTTGTTATATAGTTTTTGATTTGGTACCTCAAAATGTTAGAAGCAGCACCTCAAAATGCTAGGTATTTTAAAAGGTGATTTTAAGAAAATTGGATTTATTCTGTTCCCGCATCTTTTTAGCACTGATATTGAAGTTTTAAGGCAACATTTCTGATTGCAAAGGTTCTGCAAACTTATTTTTAGAAAGGCTTGAAATATTCAAAATTATTTTTTAAAAATGTGTTAATAGCTTCTAGACTTTTTTCAACGTCTATTTATTATTAATAAGTATTTTTTAAGTATTACATGTAATATTTTTTTATTTATGACTTAACATTATATTCTTTATTCAGATTATTCAACGCTTTTCAGTGTTTATTTTAAAAAATTGAGTTCTATGTTGGTTTATTTCCAACCTAACATTCTGAGATCCCACTGCATTCTGAGGTCCTTTTACCTATAGATAAATTCGACAAAGCCCATCAACTTATGCCCAACTTCAAAACTTGCTAAAGTAGATTGCACATAATGCTCAAATGTTTTGTGAAATTGAAAAAATGTATTAGCAATCTATTGCAAGTCGCTGATTGACTCTAAAATTGAGATAACTAATAAGCAGTTCAACACAATTTTAACTGTTGTGGCATATCTTGCACCAGTAAGATTAACAATGGAAGCATCAAGCCAATACAACACTTTTGTAGTGATAAATAACTTTGGACACAAGGATTTAGTTATTAAATTAAAAGCTATGCTGGTGCCGCAGTTAAAAAAGCAGTTAAAAAATTTATCAAAAATCATATGCAATGAGATTGGAGTGTGGACATTCTACAAGTGAAAATAATGTCACAAAATTGCAATTATTTATTGAGAATGACATTTTGTGCCCTTGTTTCTTACAGATATTTTACAAAGAAAAAATGACATAATAAAAAAAAAATGTAATTTTGACAAAAAAATTTATTTTTAAAGTTTAATAAAAGGTTTATTGAAAGACTGCAAATATTTAATATTTGAATCATAACTTAACTTTTTTATAATACCAGTGTTGGGTGCACTAAACATGTTTAACAAACACATGAAAATGATGTTTTACAATTATATTTTTCAAACATTACATTAAAATAATTCTAAAGATTTAACTATTGATATATCACCTATTGATTTAACTAATCCATCATCAACAGCTTTTTCCATCTCTTTCCATGTATCATTATAATGAACATCATCGTACAGCAAGTTTCCATCTTTGTCTCTAGGAAATTTTTCATCACCTGACTTAAAAGCATGTGGCCAATGAATTAAATAAAGATCCAAGTAATCTAGCTGTAGATCAGCAAGTGTTTGTAAAAGTGATGGGCGAACCAAGTCAATTGCATGACGAGTGTTCCATAACTTTGAAGTAATGAACAACTCTTCTCTTTTAACAACTCCCTAGAAAAAAAACTTTTATTTTTATTTGTTTTTCTTTTATTCTCAACCTTGCTCATCAACCTTGATTTACAGTGTTCCTGACAATCATTATTGATTAAAAAATTGATATAAAATTTTATTAAACTTTGATTTAACTCTTTGTTTAAATTTTGAATGCAGTCCAATATAATATAGAAGCTTACATTTGTCTAACTGACTGAAGCTCAGCTTTTGCTAAAACAGCACAGCAGAGGCTATTAGTCTGGGTTAAACTATTTGTATATAAATTTTATATATTTTAAATAAATACTACATATAATAAATATAATTATAGATTACATACATGTTTGTATAAATAAATGCTAGTATAGACACATGACATGACACACACAAAGCAGGGCTCGAATTAACGTAAAAAAATCTAATCGCAATTTTTTTTTATTTCAACTTATTTATAATAACATATATAAGATATAAAGTCTTATTTTTGCATAAGATGTCATAACATTTACGTTCAGCGGTTGTAAAGTAGCTTTAGTTATAATTTACATTATTACTATTATTATATTGCCTTAAATCTAACGGCTGTATTTTTGTAAAATCAATGAACTTGATATAATCTTCTTTTAATTAATTATTTTATTTTCTATTTTATTTACATATTTTAAACTGTTTAAAACAACAAGAATATTTAATTTTCTATAAATCTTTAACAGTAAAATAAATTATTTAAAACTCTAACAAAACAATCTATAAATTTGAAACTGTTATAAAAAACTATTAAAAATGACAAAAACATTATCGTGATAAATGTTAAAACTTAACATTTTCACGAAAACCCGCACAATCACAAACAAGAATGAAAATTAAATTCTTATTAAGTAAGTTTTATCTAAGTAACCTTATCAAATTCCCATGATATTTCTATCTATTGCTTTTTCATTCAATTTTTTAATAAAAGTTAACATTCACTCTTTTCATTCAATAAAATAAAGCGAAAGAAAAAAATGTGTCTAAATAATAGAATCTTTTACGATCTAATACTTTTTTTGATTGCTAATAGAAAAAGTATCAGATCGTAATCATAAATATTTTGATTGTTTTGTAATAATTTCACTAGTTTAATGCTTAGAATTTTTCAGGATTTTTACTAACAAAAAATTATTTTTACTAAGCAAAAAATCATACGCCATTTCAAGTTATTATTTAATATTTTAATTTTAAGGGGTTACAATGCGCTAAAATAAAATTAAAAGTTGTCACAATTTTCTTCCTCGCTTTCACTTTCTTCCAAATCGATATTGTAACTGTCGCTAGATCAATGTCTGTTTTTCCTGACTTTCTTTTTCTTTTTTCCGGATAACGTTGAAAATTTGCTGACAATCGTCTAACTTTATTATTATAGCATTCGTCCATAGCAGTATCAGGTTCAAATTTATCAATCTCAAGACCTTCTTCATTTATCCGAAGTAGAGATTCTAAGAGATCTTCTCCAGTCATTTTTTACACGATTCATACATAAAAACATTCGTTCTACTTTCGCATTTGTAAAAGGACAAATTAAAAATAGTTCAAAAATATCAAGAATATTTCGGCATTCTTTGACCAAATTTGATTTGGAAAAAACAATTTCCTAAGTTTTCAAATAATACTCATTTTGATTGTTACTTATGATGGGAAACATGTATGCTTTTAAAATGATCCACTCATGAAGTATATCATTCAAATCACATCCTACACCAATTAAAAATTCAGAAAAATGTTCAGCAACTTCACGGATAGCTTTATCGCCAAAAGTTCCATCATTCACATTTAACGGCCAGTTATAAACGTCAAGTAAAGCTACCAAATGTATAAACAATGGTGATTTTTAAAGAGATTGAAAACGGGCTTCCATAAATATGGTAATATTTGCAATAATTAGCTTGTACTCTTGATTCGAATAGGTATTTAATCGTTTATTTTTTATAAATTTTTCCTTCCTTAAACAATCGGTCTTTTTCCTGCATTTGAACATTTTTGCTAATTGATTTTTTAAATCTTTTATTTTTTTTTCTTTTACTTTTTACTCTGCTTTAAAAAAAAATTATCGTTACAGAAGTCACTGCAGTTTTATACTGTAAAAGAACACTAAATATTCGCGAATAGAGTATCAATCTTCTTAAATAAAAAAAGAATAATCACGAAAAAAAGAAAGATCGCGAAAAAACAAATTTTAAGAAAAAACTAATCGCAAAGGCGCGAAAAGTAATCGCGATACGCTTAATTCGAGCCCTGCAAAGTGACACTAATAATACCACTTCCTGCGCAGTATACTACAGATATAATATGGCAAATAAAACTCTTTTTTTTTAATACTATGTATTTTTTTTTTTTTAATACTATATATTTTTACTTAAATTCTATATATATATCTATATTTTAATACTATATACTTTTTTACTTTTATTCACTATTGAATACTACAGATTATGATTGACTCTAATATTGCATTTGCATACTAAATTTGCATACTGTACTTTACCCTTGTTCATTAAAAGAAATAGAATTTAAATAATTTTTTTTCATGCTGTAATAGATGCTATCCATATATAGTTATTACCTGTCAAAAATTTCAAATAAAGAATCTTTAAAAATTTTTTACACAATATATTTTATTAATAACAATATTATCAATTAATAAAATTAATTTCTATATATTTATTATTTGTAATTATCTGCAATATTTTTCATTTTGTTTGTCAAGTGTTACAGTTAAAGAGTTGTGAAAGGATTGTAACAACAATTAAAAGAAAAAATTAAAAAAAAATTAGTAACTTTCATTTACCCATTTTGGGCATTTTTAAAGTGTGTTATCTATTCAGCAATCATATGAGCATAACTTCAACTGAAATTTTGTACAAAAAGATTTTTTAATGTAATGACTAACAAATAAAATACAGTTTTCAAAAAAAAGTTTTTATCTGCCTTTCATGTCTGCCTTCCACCGCATTTTGCTAATAAATCATTATTAAGCAACATTTTTTTATATAAACTTTAAAATCTAGGGACTAAATTAGATTCAGTTATATGCATGCCTTTTTATCTTATATTTTTTAATTTTGTCAGATTAATTACTAAAAATGAAAGTTACAGAGAAAATTAGATTACTTATTCTTAGACTATGGTGAAAATCACAGCAAAATATAAGAGAAAGAGATAACATTCAACTGTGCAATCCATTATCAAGAAATACAAAACTAATGAAAAATTGCTGATAAGGCTCATACTTGAGGAAAACTGAATCATTACATTGTTGAGCTATTCTCCAAATAATCAGAGGCAGTCCATAAATAATGCTCCAAAACATGATGGAATGCAACAAAATGATTGTAATTTAGAAATGGATGCTGAAACAGTAAGAACAACCTTAAAAAATGCTGGATATAGTGATCAAGTACAATTAAAAAAACCTACATCAGCAAATTTAATAAAGCTAAGTTCAAAGCATAACATTTATGAACCAGAGTTATTCTGGGAATCACTTATTTTCAGTGATGAGTCTAATTTTAATTAGCTTTCATTAGATAGAAGTGTTAAAAATCGGAGGAGACCAAACAAAGCACTTAAAACATAAAATATGTGTCCAACAATAAGGCATATTAGAGGAAGTGTTTAAGTGTGAGGGTGTATGAGCGCTGCAAGTAAAGGAAAATTAACTTTTATTGATGGAATTATGAATCAAGACATCAATTAAAACATTTTGAAAAATAATCTAGAAAAAGTGCTTAAAAACTGGGTTGTACTGGGTCATTAATTTTTCAGCAAGATAATGACCCAAACATACATCAAATTGTGTAAAAGAATGTCATTTTCTAAAGTAGCAAATCAACTTCTCGCACCCCACAACTCTAGATTTAAATCCGATTCAACATATTTGGAATAACTACAGAAGAGTGGACCTCAATCACTCCAGAAATTACTCAAAAATTGGTAAAATGAAAAAAAGATTATTTGAGGTAATAAAAGCTTGCAGTAGATACACTAGTTATTAGAGCACTAAGAAATTGAGTTCCAATAATAAGTTATATATTCATATTTAAATTTATGTTTAAATCACAAAAATGTTTAAATCACAAAAACATATAAACAATCGTGATCAAGTTGTCAACAAAAAAAGTCATTTGCAATAGCGTTCGAACACTTACTCTAGCATACTTTTACTTCTTTTCCTAAGGCTCATATAGTGGTTAAACCAAATAAGAACATATTAGCTGGACATGATGGATTCTGATCTAACATAATTAAGATATTAGCATAATCACTATCATCTAATTTAACATTCATATATAAAAAAAATCCATTTAACTTATCAAGAGATAAGGGTTCAGAGAGTAAAAAATCAGAAGTTGACTAAATGAATGTCAATATCATCAATAGGGGTGTCTCTAGGTGGTGGCTTCAGTCAAGAACTTTTCAAAAGCTATATAAATGATCTTCTAAAAGAATCAACAACTAATACATATTTATTTCAGATGACATCTCCACTGTGGACAACTCACTGCAAGTTGTCACTGATTATGGCTTAACTATTAGCTCCATTAAAATTTAATTGAAAGTGTTTAAATCACATAGAACACAATTTCCTGATAACTTCTATACTACTATTGAAAATAGAGTCAAACAATTAGAAGCAGAGTGTTAGCCATCCTGATGGCTCCACATATAAAGTAGAATTTTCAATTGATTTAAAATTCCTAAAGGTACACAAGATCATAGTAAAAAAAACAATCTATATCAGGCTCAGATTTAAGGAGTTACACTACACATATAGAAAATGTAATTAGTACGCACAACAAATATATGAATTAAGTTGATCAATTTTTTAATGTGAAAAAAAACGTTGTCATTAACAAGCAAGATCATTCATTTAAAAGTTAAAAAAACTTTATTTTCTAATTGAAGAAAGTTTTTCTCTAGTTTAGATTTTTCAATAAGTTTAAAAAACTATTTTTTTTATTTATTCTTATTAATCAAAAACTTTTTATTTACATTTTTTTCCTGTTTATCTTAATTTAGGATAGTTACAAAAATTGTTGTAACATATTTTATTAATTATTTATTAATATGCAACACAATGTGTTGCATATTAATAAATAATTAATAAAATATGTTAATAAGATTTTTATATTAAAGTCCTTTAATATAGTATATAACATAATTCCTTTGATATAATTCTTGAATTGAAAAAAGTTTTGTTAAACTAAATTTGCTGGTGAAGTACACCAAAAATAACAACAACATAAATAATCAAAGAAGAAACTTGCAATGAAACATATTATTTATGTTATATTTGCGTAAAACATAAAAGAAGATTTTTATAATATTTTTCTATTATATTTACAAATGCAAAAGTTTAATTTGGAAAAACAATATTTATAAATACAAAAAATAATTTATTTTTACAAATACAAAATTTATGCATGTTTTATATTTGTAAATTAACTCTTGTATTTAAATATATATACTTTTTTTAAATTAAATACCTAGTATACTAGATATTTAAATGTGGTGAATAAATTTACTTGATGCCCACGTGCAGTGAAAGGAACCTCACTATGTCCCTTAAATGCCTTTATTGCTTATTTAAATTATAAAATAGCATATCGAACCATCAAAAACTTTCTCATTTAAGAGCTATTGATTTAAATAAGTTTTTTTACTTATCACTGAATACATTTTAAAGCCTTAAATATCATATTTAAAAATAATGCAATTTTAAATCACTATAAATTTCAGTTAAAATTTGTAATATAAAATTAGATAAACAGAATTATGAATATATCTGTTAAAATACTAAAGTATTTAAAAACTTAAATATTTGAAACCTTTTCATACAATATATAATATTTTTATAGAAAATTTAAATTAAAAAGTTGTTTCAGCTTTTTAAAAAGTTACAAGATAATGATGATTGTTGAAACCGCCAAAAAAAGTTTTGTCAAAAATTTGATACTGTTATGCTTCTTTTCTTTTTTTTTACATTTATAATTTAAAAATGAAAATAAATATAAAAGACAATATATGTATTTTTTACAACTGTTTTTAAAAGCGATGTATGCAATCAAAATAGATCAAAGATTCAAATTCGTTCATTCAAATTTTATCTGCCAGCCTTCTATAGAAACTATTAAACTTCTTAAGGACTTACTGACTACTGAATCAATTAAAATATACCAGTGATAAAATATACCTTATACAATTATTCTACGAAATTAATCTACTAAGACTAGATGTAATACAAAAGCAATGTGTTTAAGTTATTTGTCACAAACCTAAAACCTCCTCTTAAAACATTTTTAAAAAAGCTAAAACTTAACACTTTAGAAAAAAGAAGAAATATTCATGCAACAAAAATAAAATTTGGACCATTAGGAATATGCAATTCAGTCCTGATCAACAATTTTTCAACAAACAAAAACGTAGCCGTGGTCAACAATTTTTCAACAAACAAAAACGTAGCACTCAAAATTAAATTTTGTTCTATTGCTATTCATGATAAATAAAAAGAAACAAAAATTTTCTTTATAAATATATAAAAACTAATTTAAGCTTCATATATACATATTGCTTCATAATACATTATTAATTACTAACTGCATACCTCATTAATCTTCTTTTTCAGAGCATCTCCAATTTCTTTTTCATTACCATAAATAGCTGCACAGTCAATATGACGATAGCCAAGATCTATAGCAGTTTCAATTGCAGCTCCAACAACTCCAGGAGAACTTTTCCATGTACCTAATCCTAAAACAGGAACTTCATGACCATTTGCCAAAGTAATTTTAGCATTTGAAACTGAGCTAACCATTATTAGTTTACTACTTATTCAAACTTAAAAAATATTTCATTTTTTTTAGTTTTGTAATTGTACAAAAACAACATTTATAATTATATAAAAAGCAATTTAAATTTTATTACACATTATAAACTACACAATTCAATTAAACATTAGTAACTATACACAGTTTTTATTTAATTTTCAGAGTATTTCTAATGCTTTAAGAAAGTCAAGACATGCATCTTTATTATTTATATACATCATTATCAGATTATAAAGTAATAATCAGACATTACATGGATATGTGTGTGTCTATATATATATATATATATATATATATATATATATATATATATATATATATATATATATATATATATATATATATATATATATATATATATATATATAGAGAGAGAGAGAGAGAGAGAGAGAGAGAGAGAGAGCTGCAATGGCTAAAAATTTAAAGCAATCAATCGCAGATTGTGAGAACCAAAGACATGCCAAAGTTTTCCGCCCTGTTAGAGAGTCGACTTGTTATAAATGTGAGAAAGTTGGTCACTTTGCCAAGTTAGGTAAAAACCGTTATTCTAAATTTACAGCAGCAGGAGTGAGTTTCATTTATCAACCTTTAAAATCATAGGATCTTTCACTTACTTGACTAGACTACAACAAATTTGCCTTATGATGCCAAATTCATGAAACCTGTCATTGGACTGTTCTCCTACAACTCTAAATGAATCTCTGACAAAATAGCTTCTCTTACTAAAAACAAATATCCATTAGATTATGAGTGTACAATTGATTTCAATCAACTCAAATAGAACATTGAGAATGATGAGACAAACTATGTTGATAAAAATGTTTTGTTCAAATTAGAAAATGATGCATTCGCTCATAACCAGAAAAAACTCAAAAATTCTTAAATTTGAGCTCAAACACTTCTCTATAAAAAAAGATGCATAAATAACAAAAGAAAAACAGCCAAACATTGGAGAAACTACCTTACCGGATACCATTTAAAACTTATTACTAATTAGCAACCTGTGTCTTGTATCATTAACCATAAACAAAACATAAAAATTGTAAAATTTGTTGGAAAATTAAAATATCGTGTTACAATAATGATGTTATTCTTAGTTCAAAAGTTACACTTGGATTTCATTATTGTGCAAAAAAAATATGTATGAGTTACCAGAAAGTAAAATCTCCTAATTTGTGAGAGTGGTGTGTATAAGGCAATATTATGTCATGTAAAATATTAAATCTCTGTATGTATTGCATTGTAAACATAGCTGGACCTGCTCTTGCAGCCAACCTCCAATCATTATCACATCGTTGTAATGTTGCTTCTCTTTCTCTTTCTACAAATACTATAATGGGCACTGCTCTAAAGAGCTAGCGTCTCTTGTGCCATCTACTAAAATTCATTCTTGTGTTACTTATCATTCAATTAAGTCTCATCCTTTTTCTGTGACTTTTCCTAAGTTCTCCAAAAACTCTTATTTGTCTCGTTTTTTTCCTCGAACATCAGTTCTTTGGAATTCACTTCCTTCATCTTGCTTTCCTGATTCATATAATTTGCAATCTTATAAGTGGTCTGTCAGTCTTTATCTTGCTCTATAATCTTCATCTTTTCTCTTCCAGTAACTTCCAACTCTTATAGTGGTTGCTTGCAGCCTTGTTGGAAGCGAAGATATTTAAAAAAAAAAAATTGTCAAAAATCTGAACTAATTGTATAATTTTAAAATTAAAACCCATTTTGCTTTTTTTTCTTTCAAAGTTTTATTAAAGTAGTTGATAATTCTGATTTAATAACTGAATTCTCATTTGGTAATTGAAGTAGACACATGAAAGTTTATTCTAAACATATTTTTAATAACAAGTTGTTTTAATGGTAGCAAAAGTTATTGGACTTTCCAATGCTATATGATAAAAAGATGGGGCAATCCACAAGAAATAAAAAATACAATAATAAAATACGAACAAACACAACTATGCTTTCATAATACTTATATAATAAAATTTAAAAATTACAAATAATACCCAGTTTAATATGGTCATATATAAATAATATGTACAAACTAAATGCTATTTTTTATACTAACCATAAATAGTATAATAATAATAATAATAATAATAATAATAATAATAATAATACTAGTATTACTATTAGTAATACTAATAGTATTACTAATATCAATACTAATAGTATTAGTATTTCTATATATTTAAACATATATATATATATATATATATATATATATATATATATATATATATTATAATATAATATATATATATATTATATATATATAATTTATATATATATAATATATATATACATATATATTCATATATATATATATATATATATATATATCATATATATATATATATATATATTATATATATATAATATATATATACATATATATTCATATGTACGTATATGTATATATATATATATATATGTTCATATGTATATATATATATATATATATTCATATGTATGTATGTTATATATATATATATATATATATATATTCATATGTATGTATGTATATATATATATATATATATATATATATATATACATATATATATATATATATATATACATATATATATATATATATATATATATATATATATATATATATATATATATATATATATATATATATACTATATATATATATATATATATATATATATATATATATATATATATATATATATATATATATATATATATATATATATATATATATATATATATATATAT
Source organism: Hydra vulgaris (assembly GCF_038396675.1). Taxonomy (NCBI): domain Eukaryota; kingdom Metazoa; phylum Cnidaria; class Hydrozoa; order Anthoathecata; family Hydridae; genus Hydra; species Hydra vulgaris. The sequence continues at coordinate 16,200,955 of NC_088926.1, read as the reverse complement.
ATACATATATATATGAACTGTTTGTAAAGCATGGTATCTGTCTACTTAATGTTGATATTCGTAAGCAACATTACTCCTCTTTATTATTGTTGCGTAACAGTGGGAAACTTATTACAAAATTTTTTATGAACTAAGACATGTTTTTGTAGTCTCCATTGATGTATAAATCAGTTATAACATCGACTGTAATCCTACTATCTTAGGCCTTGAGCCTGTTAACCGACTGTCCATCAACCGACTGTATCCTTACTATCTTAGGCCTTGAGCCTGTCAATAAATTTGATTTATTGGTTGATATGTGTGTATGTATGCACATTATAAATACCTTTACACCCCGTTTATTAGACACTAGATAATAGGTCTCGAGTCTCGATTTCTCGTCTGGTATCGGTGCGATACCATACAGTATCGGTATCGAAATCACGCGATACTGGTATCGAAAGTATCGTTATGTTGGTACTGTTTGGTATCGTTTGGTCTCGATGCGATACTTTACAGTATCGAGATCACGCATAACGGTATCGAAAGTATCGGTTATGTTGGTATCGTTTGGTATCGCTGCGATACCATACAGTATCGAGATCGAGATCACGCGATACTGGTATCAAAAGTATCGTTTATGTTGGTATCGTTTGGTCTCGGTGCGATACCTTACGGTATCGATATCGATACTAATATCAAAAGTTATCGGTTATGTTGGTATTGTTTGGTACCGATAGTATCATTTGGTATTGCAACTCGGGTCATCATGAGAACTTCCATGTTATTTTTATAAACGATTTGTAATTTGAAATAGTAAATTCGTATAATTAATGAAATATATACATGGCTCATTTATTATAAAAGAAAGTTCTCTAAGCTGGTTGTATGACATCATGTTTATCATTTAATTTCTCATCAGGTATCTTTGTTTTAATTTAACTAATTGTGTAGTACCACTTCTGTATTTTAATTTCTTATCTGTTTTCCTTATAACAATTTTTTCTACCGTGATTAAAAGGAAAGAAAAGATTTTTTCAACATTTATTTCTATATTAAATTTTTACAAATTATTAAATTATGTTAAACAGTGTGTAAGGGCGGACAAAAAAGTAAGGGAGGGGGTGGGTGGTATTCGGGGTAACTACTCCCTTCCCCTACCTAAGAAACGTCAAACTTCAAAATATTATTGATAAAATTAAAAAAATAAAAAAAAATAAAAAAATTTACATAACCATTCAATATGTTTACTATTACTAACTATCTTATAACCTTTCTAAAATCATTCTAAATATCAAATGAAACAGTTGTTTTATTTTGAAAAAACCCAAACCTTATTTTTTATATTTTTTTTGGTCCGACTACCCCCTTGGAACAATGGCCTGGATCAGCCCATGCAATGTGTAATTTTCCATGTCGTTATTCCAACTCTATCGAATTTTTATTCCATTCAAGCGAAAATTTTCTGTGCGGATATAATCTCCAAGGGAATAGTTTTGCAATCATTAAAGAGTGTTTTCCATATAATTCTCCAAAGAAAATTGCTTTTGATTTAATGGTTAATTCTAATGGTTAATTCTAAACGAGTTAATGGTTAATTCTAAATGAAATAATGGTAATTTCTAAATGAAATAATGGTTAATTATAAATTCTAAATGAAATAATGGTTAAATAAATTCATTCTAAATGAAATAATGGTTAATTCTAAATGAAAAATAATTTTAAACGAGTTAATGGTTAATTCTAAACGAGTCAAATGGTTAATTCTAAACGAGTATTAGAAATGGTTGTTCAAAGGGAATTAGTTTTGTAACTATCATTAATTAGAGTTTTTCATATAATTCTCCAAAGGGAATTGCTTGTGATGCAATCGTTAATAATTATTCTAAACGCTTATTAGAAATGATTGTTCAGAGGGAATTGATTTCGTAACAGTCACTACAGTTACTTTAATTTAATTAATAGTGTAATATCGCATTCATATTTTAATTTCTCTTCTGGTATAGTTACTTTAATCAAATCTCTCGTGGTATCGTAACTCTCGCTTTGTTCTGTGATCAACATTCAACAACTAATCTTTAGTTTTAAACAGTTAAACATAAGTATACTTTAGTTATTAAAGAAAACTAATCTTCACTCGTTATGCCTTTTACAACATCTTAAATCTGGGATTATTTCAAGAAAAATATAGGTAAGCACTACTTACTAAGTATTTTTTATACTTTATCTCAAAAGGTAATTGCCGGTGACGCGAAATAGATTAATTCCCCAAAAAGCCGGTTAAAACATTTTAACTCCCCGGTATTTCGAAATAAATTAACCCCGGGAATTAAATTATTTTAAAATATAGCGAAATGGATTAACCGGAGGCTCAAGTATTTCTAACCTCCACTGAAATAAATTAACTCCCTTTAATACGCGTTTTAAATAATTTAACATAATTATATCTACAAAATTGTGTAAGTATTCTATTCTAAAATTTTTTTTAAATATGTTTAGTATTATATATATTTAAATATATAAATATTTAGTGAGCGTTGAATAAAATTACTTTATAACTGTTTATTTTTGACAAGCCTTTATATTATATATAAAAAGGAGATCAAAACAATAGTAATAATATTGCACGAACTGAAGTTCGTGCAATACTATTACTATTGTTTTGATCTACTATTACTATTACTATTGTTTTGATATTAATACTTCAGAACCATTCTCTTTTGCTAATAATAATGTCTAAGGTTATAGAGTTTATATCAATACTATACTCTCTCTCTCTCTCTTTATATATATATATATATATATATATATATATATATATATATATATATATATATATATATATATATATATATATATATATATATATATATATATATATATATATATATATATAGATAGATAGATAGATAGATAGATAGATATAGATATAGATATAGATATATAGATACATATTGTATATTTATATATTGTTATTATATTTTTTCTTTAATAGAGAAAAAGTTATTATTTTGTGCATACAGTTACCTAATATGGTTAGAAAATACAAACATCTAACTAATCGACAATCCTGGGAAGAAAATTCAATGAAAGCAGTTATTGAATCAGTAATGAAGAAGGAAATGGGGTATAAGAAGGCATCGTTAATGTTTTGTATCCCAACAACGTCACTGCAATACAGAATAAAAAGACTTCAACAAGGGAATTTAGAACTAAGTAGTTGTGCAGTAAAAAAACTTGGAAATTTTAAATCACTTTTTAACCTTGAACAAGACCAAGAGTTAGTTAAACACCTAATTTTTCTCGAGAGTTGCTTGCTTCCAGTTTCAATGAAAAATTTGAGAGAATTGGCATTTCAGCTAGCTGAAAAGAACAAAATGCCACATAGCTTTAAAAAAAAAACAGGAATGGCAGGCTACCAGTGGGCAGAAAGCTTTTTAAAACACAATCCTGTTATTTCTTTGCGTATGCCAGAGAGGGAACTTCTGGAGCTAGAGCAATGAGATTTAACCGACCTGTTGTGAATAAATTTTTTGAATCATTGACTAAAAGCATAGATGAAAATAACATAACTCTAATTAATATATATAAAATGTTGACGAGACAGGAATTTCTTTAGTACCAAAAAAAGTGTCAAAAGTAATTGCTAAGAGGGGTAAAAAACAAGTTGGAACTCTAACATCAGCTGAACAAGGGAAAATCATAACAATCGAAATGTGTATAAGTGCCTCTGGTATATACATGCCCCCCTTGATTGTTTTCCCCTGTGTTAAAGCTCCCAAGAATGTTAATATTATCAAAAAAGCTCCTCTAATGCTATCCAAAAAATGGCCTGTACTGCTATTATTAGATGGTCATGCAACGCATACAAAAAATATGTAGTTCATAATGAAAGCACGTGAAAATTATGTTACTGTTATTTGCTTTCCACCACATTGTTCACACCGTCTGCAGCCGCTAGATGTCTCCTTCACGGCACCATTTTGTAGCAACTGTTCGAATGAAGTTTGTATTTGGCTGCATACACATTATCCTAGAGTTGTGACCGAATATCAGATTCCAGAACTATTTGGAATAGCTTATATGAAATCTGCAAACATGTTGATAGCTGTGAATCGTTTTAGAAAGACTGGAATAAGTCCACTTAATCTTGAAGTTTTTGATGATTGGATGTTTGAGCCTTCAGAAACAACCAACAGGTCATTTCCTAAGATCGATTCAGCAACACCAAATCTAACTACCAAGTCTCAAACACGAACTATTTCACTGCAAGAATTATCCCTGACATCTTGCTCTGAATCAGAAACTTTATCTTCGACATCTATGGCTTCTTTCACAATTGCTTCACCTGCAGAAATTGTAAGTATTTCGAATGAGAAAACAGCTAACTCGTTAACGGCGCCAAAAGGGCAAAACAGCTATATTCGCCAGTTCACCATATAAAGCGGAACTGGAAAAAAAGATGGTTATAAAAACTAAAAAAAGAAAAAGCGCTCAAACAGTTGACAAGACTGTAGAAACAAAAAATGATACACCTGCAGAAATTGTACCATGAAAGTATACCCCCAGCGATTTTTGTTTAATAACATTTTCAAAAACTGTTGCATTTTTTTCTAAATTGCTAAAGTTAAAAGCTTTTTTGTTTTTGTTGTTGTTGTTGGTTGTTGAAATACACTGATAAAAAAATACAGGTCGTTTTTATTTTCATATTTCATTAATCTAAACCTTACGGGGACTGTTATGACCCCACTTCCCTATATATATATATATATATATATATATATATATATATATATATATATATATATATATATATATATATATATATATATATATATATATATATATATATATATATATATATATATATATATATATATATATATATATATGTACATATATATATATATATATATATATATATATATATATATATATATATATATATATATATATGTACATATATATAATATATATATATATGTACATATATATATATACATAATGTGTATATGTGTATATATATATATATATATATATATATATATATATATATATATATATATATATATATATATATATATATATATATATATATATATATATATATATAATGTGTAATTCGTATAAGTTGTTCCAAGGGAGTTAAAATATTATTGAGAGTTAATTTGTTTTGCCGACAGGGGTTAATTTATTTCAAGGGGAGTTAATCTATTTTGAAATAGATTAACTCCCCGGGTAATTTTTTACGCAACGGGAGTTAATTTATTATGGGGGTTAATTTATTTCATGACACCGGCAATTTCGGGAAATAATTCTAAAATTAATTACCGGCAGAATTATTGTTTAATATAATAACTTGTCTTGCAATCTCGTAAGTTTGCGTGGCCCAGCGGATAAAATTATGGCATGTACGCGCGGAGTTCTGGGTTCAAGTCTTCATGAGAATTTAAGGTTTTTTAATTTTTTTTTAACTAAAAATGCAGGGTTTTTTTACGTTATTAATATTATTGTTTATTAACTATTAAGATTTGTTATCTTATTAAGATAATTCAAAAATCGCAAAGCACAGTGTGCTAAATTGATGGCCAGGTTGTATGCCGGCCCACTCTGAATTTGTTTTTGTTTCATATAAAGATACCTAGTAACTAGTTGTTAAAAAAAAAATTTAAGTTCACACCTATCAAAGGGTCTTTTTCTGGTAATAATATTTTTGAAATTATTCAACTCTTTTGACATTTTTTAGAGGTAAAATTTACAGTAAATGCCCCCAAAACTTAATTATGCCTCAGGCCCCAAGTGAGTTCGAAGCGTCCCGGCTCTGATGTTTTTTAATAAAAATAAAATAATAATAAAAAAGTAAAATCATTTTATTTGTTATTAAACTGTATTTTACATTTTTAGGAGAATCTGCTTTGTGTAAAACTTGTGGAAATAAGCTTGCATCAAAGCAAGCAAATACTACTGGCTTGCGAAAGCATATTTAAACACAACATGCGAAGTTATTCATCGAGCTTCAAAAAAAAGAAGACGAGCGGAAATCACAAGTAGATGAAGAACTAAACGTAATCGAGGCAGGTGCTTCTGGATCCGCAAAAGATGTAGCCTTTGAAACTCTCACTCTCCCGAAGAAAGCGATTACAAAAAAGTGGCCACTTAAAGATCGGCGTCAATTAGTAGTTGATCATGACATCATTACTTTGATTGCTACTGAATGCTTGCCGTTCAGTTTTGCTGATTCTGAAAATTTTAAGAGGTTTATGAACAAAATATTACCAAATGCCACAATAAAACATTCAACGACTTTCTCAAAAAATAAACTCCCTCAGTTTTACCATACACTGAAGGTAGTAATGCATGAAGTTATGGAAAAAAAGCTCATAGATCCTAATCAGTTTGCCATAACCACCGACCACTGGATATCAAGGGCAAATGATTCATACATGTCCGTGACATTACATTATATCTCGCCAGACTTTGCCCTAAAGAAATTTACATTAGAAGTATGCCTATTCAAAGAGCGACACACTGGTATCAACATTTCAAAAGCACTTGATAACACAATCTCATACCCTAAATCATTAAAAGAAGTACGCAATAAACTGTGTGTTATTGATCAGGCATCAAATATGGCATGTGCTCTAAACAACAGTGTGTCTTTAATAACTAAAGAAGAAGGTTCTGTTACATGCAGTGATCACAAACTCAACACTGCACTTCAAAGAACAGTTGAGAGTACCCCGGAAATGAAAGATGCTTTTCTTAAAGCCAGCTCACTTACTACCAGACTTCAAGATCGACTCAATTCTGAGATTGCAGCTTTAAATTGTAAAGTTGCTGGACTGAAGAAAAGAAAGAGAAGTGGATTCATTGCTGAAGCTGAAGAGGATGATTTGAAAAAGAAAAAGAAGAAACTAGCACATCTATGTAAAGAACTAGCCAAAAAAAAAGAATGATCAAGCTCAACAGAAGAAAACCAGAGTACTGAAAAAAGCGAGAATGGAGGAAATCTACTTGGAGCATCCAGAAGTCAAAGAAAAACTAAAAATGAGAAAGAAACCTGGTCGACTGTAATTAGAAGTAGATCAACCTCTTCTTTTGAAGGCGATTATGGATATTGCTCTCCATGGTTCGTCCGCTGATGAAGGACGTCGGTCAGAGGTCCTTCGGGTAATGATAGCTTAGCTATATTTGTAAATATTGTATTTGTTAGAATTTTACTCTTAATTAGTACTTGCACTATTGTAAATATCCTTGAAATGTTAACAACTAATTTCAAGATTTGATTTGATTGAAAGATATAATTTACGAAATAAATCCCGTTTTCTGCAAAAAAGTTAGTTATATCTAAATATATTTCTTTATTATTTAGAGCATTAAAACTCTCGACGAATTGACATCAGAGATGAACAAGCCAAGACGACAAGGCTAGAGTGCCAATTGGAATAACAGCAGCCAAAAAACAGGCGCCGTTGTTGATGCATTTGGAGTACTGGGTAACTCTTCCGGACCACGACTGGGTCGTGGCTGCTAAACACAAGCTTATACCATATGTATACGCTGGAATTACAATCAAAAAAGATGGTCTCGGAAAAACAGGTGCTGTTAATTATTTTGGAACTACCTACATTGCTGTTCAATCAGGAAAACACGCATCCTCAACCGCCTTTGCTCATGGATTAGACTTTCAGCGGCTCTTGGATATCAAAGAATTTGATTCTATTACCAGATATCCTCAAACTAATATGGCTAAGCCTATTGTTGTGTTTAGCGTCGATGGAGGACCCAACAAAAAATCCAGATACCAAAAAGTAATTGAAATCAGGATTCACCATTTCTTGAAGAATAACCTTGACACTCTTTTCATCATGACGAACGCTCCAGGCCGCAGTGCATTCAACAGAGCTGAGCGACGAATGGCACCTCTAAGTAAAGAATTATCTGCGGTGATTCTTCCGCACGAACATTACGGAACTCATCTCGATTCTCAAGTTAATTACATTGACAAAAGTTAATTTGTAAAAATATCAAAATTATTTTTAACCTATAATAACCAACATATCATTTTAAATCAGGCAGATCAATAGATGAAAATTTAGAAAAACACAACTTTGGTTTTGCTGGACAGGCTTTGACTGATATTTGGTCTGATCTACAAATTGGCGGTTATCCAACCATTGCAGAATATATTGATCCAGACAAATCAGAGCTAGAGTCAAGGAGTCTTTTATTACAAGATCAACGTTGGATTGCCGATCATCTTCGTACAAGTCAATATTTTACTCAAATTGTGAAATGTGAAAATCGTTATTGTTGTCGGACTATTAGAAGCTCTTACTTTACTCTAATTAGAGCAAGATTTCTTCCGCCACCTGTCCCTGTCAACCAAACGAGAGACGGGCTCAAAGCAGTAGATGTCTCAGAAGGAGCAAAAGAATTGTTTCCATCATCCGTCTTTATGCTCATCGCATCATACATTGAAAGTATTCTTCCTCGTACTGCCATAGGATTTTCAATTTTGCCGTATGATGCGTTTTGTCCATCAATTCAGTCTAGCCAAGCTGATAGAATCTGTAAAAAGTGCAATATCTACTTTGCCTCTCAAGCTATGTTGAAAAATGAACATTTTTATGGAATAAAAAAGTTTTAAAAAATTGTACAGAGGATTTCATTCATCAAAGTAACTACTTTTCTTTTAAACGAAAGCTTTAAGAACTCATTTTTACAATCGAAAATTTAACAATATACTTTTGATATTTTTTAGTGATCTGCCTTTGTACGCTCTATTTAAGCATGAATTTATAAAAATTATTTATGTATCATTAACAACTGTAATATGTAATAATGTATTTGTAAGAGAATATTTTAAGTTTTTTTACTTCGTTAACTTATTTTTTATCTCGTAAATATCTTATGAATTTTAACACGAACATTTCTTAGCGGTACTCGACGACATGATCATATGGTCTTCTACGAGTTTTCGCGTACTTTAATTATTTAATAACGATCATTATATATATTCTTTTTTATTATTATATATTTGTATTTTAAATATTGTAATGAAATGCTTATTAAAAATGTAATAAAAAGAGCACAAAAAAAACATACATTGTACATAAAGTACATACATTGATAATAAGAAAAGTACATACATTGGTAATGAATAAGGCCTTTTGATTATTGGCCTGTGAGTCTCAATTATTGACCAGAATCCTTCATCTTCGGGTTTGAATGCCATATTAGAAGTCCTCTTGCATAATCTAGGGTTTTACCATTCTAAGACCTTCAGTTTGAGACCCACGCTTGAGTTAAGCGTGACTCAAATGTTCATAGAAAAACAAAAATGGTTTCTAAAAAAAAGTGGAGTGGTCTGATAAATACGTACAACTACAATCTAGGAAGTATATTAACGTGGTGTATTCAACGTGGTGCAAAGTTGCAAATATAAGTCCTGAAAGATTTTTTCGGATATTTGAGTACGAGTAACACTGGAAAAGCATTTTGAATGAGGTATCTGTTCATAAAGCATACTAAGCAGGGTCCTGTCAAACTAATATAGATAATATTAAAAATAAAAAAAAGTAAGCCTCGAAAGCCTTCAGACAATCTAACGCATAAAGATTTCCTTTATATTTCCATGGCGTCAGTAGACATACTTTACTGTCTTGCTCATTTAAAAAACTTCCAAGGTCTTCTGTTTTAGACTTCTTCTCTTTACATTATAAGAAGGAATTTCTAATAGCTAAGTGTTTTAGCTTTTCAATATTTTCATAATTTACAACGCTCCACTCAATATGAAGACTGAGAAAAATTACTTTAATCACTATTCAGTTCTAGGCGGCCATAATGATACTTGCATTTATTAGACCATAATACCAACTCTTTAATGCTGTTCTGTGACAAGATTATTAGAACTTCTCAGAGCACTTTTAAACAAAAAATGCGCAACTTTTTTTTGAAATAACTGATATGGCCGGGTCTGAAACCAGACCCGTTTATTAAACTGGGTCTAAGTCCGAGTTGGTTCTGTTGAAACCCGACCCAAACCCAGACCCGTTTATATAAGTCGAGTCTGGGACCGGGTCCACTGATACTCGACCCTAACCCAACCCATTATCAGCCCTAATCACCGGTGTGTAATGAGTCACGAGGGTTTATCTGATAGCATGGAATCTGAAGGAGCCGTGGCTATTTTTAACAGATATTTTCGAAAAAACAATTTGATATATAAAGAACATCTTGGAAACAGAGATGCATCTTCTTTTAATGGTGTAAGAATAGCAGATCCTTACAAAGAATACGGTATAACGCCTGTAAAATTGGAATTGGTTGGACATCTTTAAAAACGGTTAAAAACACGTTTTATAAATCTCTTCAAAGCCCAAAAAGGGTTACCAATATCAATATATATATATATATATATATATATATATATATATATATATATATATATATATATATATATATATATATATATATATATATATATATATATATATATATACATTTTAATATATACATATATATATATATATATATATATATATATATATATATATATATATATATATATATATATATATATATATATGTATATATTAAAATCAATATATAAGGGAAACCATTATCAGACAGGTAAACTCTCTGATAACTGCATCAATTTAATGCAAAACTTCTATGGTCTATGGATGTGGGAAACTTGTATTTAACGAAGAAAGTGGTTAATGCCATACTTTTTCACTTCACCGATTTTCCTGATTCCTACACACGCCACCAGTTTTGTACTCGTAGAGAATATAGTTATTGTAAGTACTGGGCTATTAGTCAAAATAATTCCAGGCTCAAATCTACTATACCTCTATGGATAAAAGATTTAATTCTACAAATTAAAAGGAATCTACAATCAGATGAATTGTTATCAAAATGCTTACATGGGAACACAAAAAATTCAAAAGAGGTTTTTTAATAGACTTATTTGGGCTCGTGTACCAAACTGTGTGTATTCCGTATACCGTTTTGGCATACAATGATGATGCAAAGGGTGTTTTGAGACATTTTGGTTTACATGGTGTGGTATCGAACATTTCAGCTGTTTCTAAAAATAAAAAAAAGATTAGTCGAATCAGGTGCAAGTCATCAGAAAAGGGGAAAAAAAGAAAAAAAAACTCTTGGAGCCATAAAAAAATGGTCACCTAGATGATGAAAAAGCAAATGAATCTAATGACATTTATGTTTCAGGAGGATTTTAAATGACTTTATAAATAATATATCTAGAATATTCTAAGCTGTTTGTCTCAGTTCACGTTTATTCGTTTTTACTTAAACTTAAAAACGCATTTAAAGTTTGAGAAATATTTACATAAACACTCATAACTCATAATTTAGTTATTTTGTTTTTTAAAAATTTAGTTGTTTAAAAAATCTCTGAAATGGAATAAAATAGTAATAAGAGTAAGTTTATATAATTTCAGGTCATAATATGATGGCTAGCTTAAGATATGTTGTTTTGAAATTTAGTTCAAAAAAGCATTTTTTTGCTTTTTTTCCGCCATAATGTCTTTTTTTATTTAAATCTTTTCAGTAACCCACATTTAAAAGCTTTTTATCTCGGAAGTTTGTTACATTTTTGTTTTTAATTTGGTGTTGTAACACTTAAAGTATTTATTTCTAAAATTTCATACTTTTTTTAAACTATATTTTCAGAGAGGTTTAACTATGTAGCAAAGACGCCTATAGGATTTTTTTAAGGAGGTATGTAAAGGGATAAGCACCAAAATATTGCCTAAAATTAGCAATAATTTTTAACTTTTACATTAAAGTTTTTATACTAGTTTTATTTACGTCAACTTCTTCTTGTATTTAAAGTAGTTTCTTATATAACAATATGTTTTAGTTTTAGATCTTATACTAAAGTGAAATTATAATTGGATCTGATGAGTTCATTGGACGTGTAAATACATCAAACGTATTGTCTTCCCTTAAAGTTTTGCAGATACACTACCGTGCAAAAGTCTCCGCTCATGTGTAATATTTGCAAGGAACAGTAAATGCAATACATTTTAGGATGATTTTAAATATATAAAAAGAATAAAATGTTAATATAAAAAGTTGATGAGGCCAAATCATAATTTTGCATACTTTTTCCTTTTCTTTTTGTTTTAAATAATTTTGTTTACCTTTGTTTTGTTGAGTTCTGCTGCTAAAAACATGGCAGAAATTTTTCTATATGAATAACCTTTTTCACGTAAAATACATATAAAGTTCTTCAGTATTCTTTATTAAATTTAAAACTGCACAAAAGTTTTAACCAAAATATTTTTTGTAAGCTTAGGTTTGACAGTAGCATGATACTTTCCGGCATGGTAAGGATGTTTTCAGTAATTTTAATTGGTTGCTTTTAATAGACTTATGTTTATATTTATACTTGAAAATGGCATTAGTGTGCGCATTTAATGTCTTGAATTTAATAAAGAATTTGAGAAATGGTGAAAGTAAAGAAAGAATATTGTGAAGAACTTCGTGGCAAAATATGTATTTTACGTGAAGAAGGTTATTCATATAGAAAAATTGCTTCCAGGTTAAAAATATCCGAATCAGGTGTGAGATATGCTCTACAACGATTGCATGATATTGGTTCCAACAGTGACAGATCACGTTCTGGAAGACCAAGAGTTACATCACGGCAAGAAGATACTTTTCTTGTTGTGTCCAGCAAAAGAAATAGAAAAATTCCAGCCACAATTTTAACAGCAGAACTCAACAAAACAAGGGTAAAGCCAGTATAAACTGATACTGTAAAAAGAAGACTAAGATCAGTCAACTTAATTGGACGCGTTGCTGCACGTAAACCTTTGTTGAGGGCAGTAAATAAGAAGAAAAGATTGGAATGGGCAAAAATGCATAAAAATTGGGGATTAGAAGATTGGAAGAAAGTTCTATGGATAGACGAGAGTAGGTTCGAACTTTTTGTTACCCGACGTCGCGTGCATGTTAGGCGTTTACCTAATGAAAGAGTGCTTCCTCAATGTATACAAAGTACTGTAAAACATGGAGGTGGTAATATTATGCTTTGGGGATGTTTTGGCAATGGGTTAACTGGAGATTTAGTTAAAATCACATCCACCATGGATAAACACATGTACCATAATATTTTGGTTAAGCACGCGATTCCATCTGGTATTCGTATAATTGGGAAAGGATTCATCATGCAGCAGGACAACGATCCAAAACATGCATCTGGATTATGCAAAAATTATTTGAAACTAAAAGAAAGGGGAAAAGTTTGCAAAATTATGACTTGGCCTCCTCAATCACCAGATCTATCACCCATCGAAAAGTTGCGGGATGAACTGGATCGGAAGATCAGAGAAGCAGGTGAAACATCTTTTATTAATCAGCAAATGCTATGGGAACGTTTGCAAAAAGCTTGGAATGAGATAACAGCGGAAACCATGAATAAATTATTAGCCCGAATGCCAAGATTATGTGCTGCTGTTATACGCTCCAAGGGGTCTCATATTAATGAAAATAAAATTTAACATTTACAACTTTGTATATTAACATTTTATTGATTTTATATATTTAAAATCATTCTAAAATGTATTGTATTTACTGTCTAATTCATTGTTTAATAAACAATTAAAAATAAACGCAATTTTTTTGCAAACTTTTGTTACTTTATTGAAATATTACAAATGAGCGGAGACTTTTGCACGGTAGTGTATGTAACCACTCTCTTTTAATGATTTTGTTGCAACGTTTATGTGCTACCTTACCCAAATTTTTTTTACAGGAACAAGAAAGTGTGAGGTATTTAAAAGACTATTGCAGGAATTTTGAATATGGGTTATTCTATGAAGTGGCGTAGGAAGGTTTTTAAATGTTTGAAATAACCAACTTTTAAACAAAAAGAATATTGCAAAATTTTTTACGTTCATATGTATGATGAAAAGATTCTTCAGAAAAAAAAAATTACTGTGATAGGAGAATGGGAACAAGAAACCCCCCTCAATTTGAGGGAGGTTTCATGCTCCCATGTGAACCCCCGCCTCAATTTGAGGGGGTCACAAACTTTACATGGTCATAAAAATACTGAATAATTTAAACATAAAATTTGAAATCTGTCGATTTACATAATACATAACTAGTATATATTTTCGAAAAAATAAATAGTTCAACTCGTTGCCCTCACGTTCTTTTTGTTTAAAAGTTGGTTATTTCAAACATTTAAAAACCTTCCTACGCCACTGATTCTATGTCAAATTAGGAGAGAAAATGGTACCCCATGTTTTGGATTTTGCTAATTTTAAAATATATTTTAGATTTTCCTAGTTTTCATAAACATGGTTTATAAAAACTAGGAAAAGCTTAAAGTTGGAACCTCCAGCTCCCTACGGTTCTTGGGGTATCAGGTGTGATTTTCTTAATTAAGCTGACTCAACATTTTTTGCAACAAGCTTTTTTGTCATTAAATAGCAATGTTTAATGAACGGAATGAGGTATCGACCGAAAATTTGATACAAAGACAATCTTTTACATGGCGGATTTAAATATCGTATTAGTTTCCTGCCTGATATTCTAGCTAATGATCATTTATTTAATGCGTTAAAAGTTCATCAAAGCGTATTTTCAATATAACAAGATATTTTTAAATATGCTTTTTTTTTCAGGGTAGCTTTGGGCACCCTATTTTTTCTTGCAATTAATTAAGGACATTGTGAACATTAATTTTTTGCATGATGGGGGAGATATTTTAAACGGTTTTTTTTGTGGCTTCATCTCCTATTTTTCTTTGACTTGTGAGCAACTTGCGTCACACAGAGCAAGAGATCTAGTTTAGGCCCAGTATTGTTTATAATTAAAATGAACAAGATTTAGTTATGATGTACTAAAAATAACTTCAATTTTTTTGCTGATGACACTCAAGTTTTTTATATCCACTCTTGCATTACGGCAATCTTTTCCACTATGAATAGAGAACTCGGCAATCTCAATGAAGGGTTTAAAGCTGACAAACTTTATAAAAGTAAATGCACAATCTTTTTTAAATCTTCTAAATCGGACAGCCTAAACCAGAAGTTAGATACCATTTAGAAAGAGTTCGAACCAAAGTTTGGAACATTATGGTTAAATTGATGCAAAAAGATAAGAGCACTGTATGTATATATATATATATATATATATATATATATATATATATATATATATATATATATATATATATATATATATATATATAGATATATATATATATGTATATATATATATATATATATATATATATATATATATATATATATATATATATATATATATATATATAATTTGTGTACTGCGCCACGGTTGCTTTAAAAAAAATTTTTTACACGAAATAAAAATACTTTTACATATTATGAGGTGATTCAACATTGTTTCATAAAACTTGGTCGTTAAAAAAAAGAAAGTTTACATATTGTGGTAAAGTTATACACTATATAGTAAGTAGATAAACAACATTTGTTAACTAACACCAAGAAAATTAAGATCATAAGTGTAATATACAAAGCCAAAACTTTATTATGTAAATAATCAAAAATAAGTTTATAACTTTTTAGAACTTTTTTTTTACCCTCAGCTGACCCTTTAAAAAATAAATGAACTTAGGTTTTAAAGTAACTTAAAAGTTATTGGTTTTATTTACTTTTTAAAAAAGGCCACCCGAAAGTACCCTTGATTACACACTATATTCCATATATCAAGAAAATTTTCTCGAAAAGTATTCTTAAATGAACAAGAGTTTTGTAAAAGTTTGAGAAAGAGTTGTGATTTAAAATAAAAATTACGTGAGTATAAAAATAAGTATAAAAAATAACGTTTTTTAACAAAAAACCTTTTCGGTACTCCCCCCCCCCCTCCTTCCAGTTTGATGTAAAAAGGTACTTTTTTAACCAAGTTTGAGGGAAAAAAAAGTACTGAAAAATAAGAAATACGAAGGAAACAAAAATTAAAATTTTAAAAAATTAAGAAAAGAAAAAAAAGGAACGAGAAATGAATGAAAAAATGAAAAAGAATGAATGAGAAACAAAATTATGTTGAATTAAAAATAAACAAAAGTAAATAATAAAAAAGAAACGTTTTTTTATGTTTTTTAACATTAAACTTAACATTAACTTGTTTATATGAGTTTGACCTTGATTTTATGAAAAGTCATTTTCTATTTTTTTTCAACAATTGAAAAAGGATCAGATCGCAAAATATTTAACTAAATCAGCATAAAATTTTGTTAATGAAGGGTCCTGGTCATAATACTTTACATGCGACGCCGATAAGGAAGGTGTTTAGGTTTTGCTTGTTCGGTCATTACACATTCGGTGTGAGCAGTGACAGATACAGGAAAATTTGGTGTAAAGAGTGGGGGGGGGGGGGCGATGTTGAGATTTTTTTGCATTTTGTACCACATTTGCGTCTTCTAAAAATATAATGTCCTCAATTTTTAGAATTTTTAGTACATTCAGATTCTGGTTAAGGGGGGGGGGGGTATGCATACCCCATTCTTCCACCCCCCCTGGATCTGTCACTATCTGTGAGTGCGTTTGGTTAGTTTAGGTCTTCTTGGAGCACTTAATACTTAAAAAAAAAAAAAAAACAAAGAAAAAAAAAAAAAAATTAAAATCTTGTTGCTAACGACTTACCCTAATAAAAAAATCAAAAAAACATTGAAAAAACAAAAAATAACAAACAAATTAAGTAAACATTAGTTCAGATGCTATATCCTGGGTAAATAAAATCAATAAAAATAAAACTTATAATAAAATCAATAATAAAAATAAGTATAGAAAATTGTCGCTGTAAAGCATCAGTACTTGCTGGGTGCAATTGGAGTTATATATACAACGCTAAATTCATGTGGTGCATGATGACTTATTGCGGTTTAAAGTTTAAAATTCTTCATGTTTAAATTTTGAAAAAATAAGTTTACCCGATATAAGGAAAACCTTATTAAAGTTAAAACGGATGAGAAGCAAATCTTTTATTGATTTTTTTTTACTATAGAATTTTAAAAGTTTAATAGTTTTTTCGGAATAATACTGTATGAAATTGTTTTTAATAGATACTAGAGAATTTATATGATAGCGTTTAAAAACATAGCTTTTTTACTGCTAATGTAGGTTTTATTAATACCAAGAGATCATACAGGTTTTATGTTTTCATGTACTTAAAGTTCTTTGTTTTAGAATTAAATATTGTAAATTTTAAAGATTAACTTTTTTATAATGATAGATGATCTTAGTTTAAAAAATATTAAATGTTTAGCGCATTTTATTTAGATATCGTGTTTTTTTCCGTGACACCTGTAGTTGTACTTCCTTCAATCAATCAATTTGACAGAAAATTGGCCATTAACAAATAGTTTGAAAAGTCCTTTACAAATAGTTTAAAAGTAATTTTAATTTAATACCATCAAATAAAATGAATGATGTAAACAATGTTAAAAAAAAAAGAGAAAAGTTTAACGGCAACAATAATAGCAAAAATATGATTACGTAATAATAAATCAATAATTTTTGAGTAAAAATTGTTTATTGTTGCTTGTCAATAAGACTGAATATATATTCATAGAAAAAAAGCAAACAAACAAATAAATTACTGCAAGCTAAAAAATTAAAAAACATGTTTAACATGTTTGTTAATATATTAAATAAACATGTTTAACATGTAACAGTTACGTACACTTTAAATAAACTTTTACACCCATGAATATAAAGAAAAAATAGCAAATTTAAATTAGTATTATGAATCAACAACACTCAAATATAAGTATGTAGCAAATGCATACACAATACACACACAGAAGCAAATACATACACAATGCATACAGAGAAGCAACCACACACAATATGTTAACACATTCCCAATTATTTCTGAATTTTCTGAAAAGTTGTTTAAAATAATGTTTTAAAAAATAAATTTTTAAAGTCATTAAAAGATAAATTTAAAAATAATTAGTTTAAGCAAAAATAAAATACCATTTGTAAAACAATTTTAGTTGGACTAAACATGTTTATTATAAACAAATTCTTTGTTAAAATTATGTTAAAATAATTATTATATAACATTGAAGAAATTGTGAAAGAACTCTCACATTCAAAGTTTAATTACTAACATATTTCAAACAGTTTATAGATTTCTTGCTTAGCACCACCTCGTGAATGCATAGCAAGATTAAAGTAGATACTGCCATAGTGGCAGCTTTTTTCCTTTTTTTCTGTTCAAATTTTTCTATTGTGTGTAAATAGAGTGTATTTTTAAAATATGTTTAATATATTAGTTTTAATTTGTTTGTAAATAATCTTTCTTGTCATTTTTTTTTTTTTTTTTTTTCTAAAACATTTTTATATCAATGAAAACGTTTTAGAAAAACAAAGAAATTTTCCAAATTTAAGTAATTAACCTGATTATTTACCTGGTATGGCCATACCAGTATTGCTAGAGCAATCCAGTTATGACCAATTGAGCTATGCAGATGTTAGTCCATAAAGAAGCCCATCCTTGTTGTGCATAACTTATTAAGTTTTGATTTGAAACAATTTAAGGGAAGTGACTATTATCATTATCAAGTGAGTTCCAGCGGTTGACTACACACTCTGAAGAAATATTGCTTGACCAAAGTTGTGAATCTATGCTTAACCAATATAAATGGGTGACCTCTTGTTCTTTTGTTTGTGGCTAATTCAAAAAATTTTTTATATGAAATAGTAGAAGCCCATGCAACATTTTGTACACTTCTATTAAATCCGATATGTTTCTTTGTTCCTCAAGTGTCCATAGACCTAATTTAAGTATACTGTCTGTATACGATAGATATTCTACTTCTACTACCATTTTACTAAAACGGTATTGTATTTTTTTAATTAGTTCTTTATCTTTGACATAAAAAGATGACCAAATAGATGTACAATATTCTATGTATGGACGAACTAACAATTTATATAGTTTCATTATAATATCAGATTGTTTATAGGCAATTGTGCGATTTATTATTCCCAGAATTTTGCGTCGCCATACACTGGTTAGATGCTTCAAATCATGAGATATCACAACCCCAAGGTCCTTTTCAGTCGCAATTTCTTCTAAAATAACCCGTTTATACTGTATTCATAACCAATATTCTTTTTTCCAATGTGCATAACTTTGCATTTTATAATGTTAAATTGCATTAGCCATTCAATAGACCACTTAACAAGCTTTTGGAGATCTTTTTGGAGTTGCAACCTATCACTTCTGGTATTAACTTTAGAGAATATTTTGGTATCATTAGCAAATTTTAATATAAGGTTTAAGTAAGCAGACATTTATATCATGGTTTACACTACGTATGCATAAAGAAAATTTTTATATTTTAGCTTAAAAAGTCATTATTTTATTAATCCTGAAAGTTATCTTTGTTAACATTTTTGCATTTTAATGATTCATAATGAAGTTATGCATTTTTTTTAGGTATTCTTTTTGTGATGGTGTATTCCACATGCAGTGGTTACAAAATTTGACTTGAATGAACTTTTTTAAATTTTTATATGTGGATGCTTTATAACTTTCAATGAAACATGAGTTCTGTGACCATCTATTACAAGATTTTTGTTTAGATCACTGAATAAAGTAAAAATTGTGTTTTCTCTATCTATTTTAAATCT
The DNA here is from genome assembly GCF_038396675.1 of Hydra vulgaris. Classification (NCBI taxonomy): domain Eukaryota; kingdom Metazoa; phylum Cnidaria; class Hydrozoa; order Anthoathecata; family Hydridae; genus Hydra; species Hydra vulgaris. The sequence goes on along the minus strand of NC_088926.1, from coordinate 16,181,306 downwards.
GATCCTTTATATACTTTGTACTTGGACCACCTTTGTCCTATGATTATTATCATGTTGTTTTTTATAATTATTGAATTACTTGGTAATTAAATTTAATGTGCAAGATGCACTCAGCTTGATGCTAAGTCTGCTTTTTTAATCACTACCTAATATTTCTTTTGCTTTTTTAAAAATATACTATCATAAAATGCTTTTGTTTTATGTTTTTTAAGTACTGTTAAACAATAGAAAATATATTGGCTTGCATCAGACCAGAACTCCAATCTCTGAAAACTTTAGTTTAATGCATCAACAACTTATCAGTTTCCACTGATAAAGCTGTTGGCCTTCTGATTCTGTGTTGACATCTACCTCAAAAAGCTTTTGCTTAAAAAAAATTCATCATGTCAAAATGTCATCAGACAAAAATACCTTTTACACGTTTTGATAAAGTTCTTCTCTAAAAAGAACTATTTTTACAATGTTTAATAATAATTTTTTTATATATATTCCTAAAATAGTGATCAAACACTAATTTATTTTAAATGAAATTTCTAGTTTTCTTTCTTAACTTTAAAATTGTCAAAATATAATTTGAATATAATTTCTATTCATTTTTATATTGATAATTTTTTTATTATAAACTATATAATTTTTTTAATTTAATTTACTTTTATTCTTGATTGGAACATATCTGCATCATAATATAATTGATTTTTGATTTTTTATACATCCTTATAAAAGCAACATTTACTAAAACTCTGAGTTTCTGAGCTATCTATCAAAGTGATAATCAAAATTTAAAGTACATTATATAATCTATAAATTATCAAAATAACAGTAATTAAAAGTACAAGATTATATAATCAATCAGTTATCAATTGTGGTTTTAAGTTTTACATTTTGACTTGTGGTTTTAAATTTACTTAAGTTTTAAGTAAATTTTAAACTACAAGTAATAAATTTAGTAATTAATAAATGCATTTAATCTCAGTAACTATTGATAATGTTAATAATATAATCAACTATTAATATTGAAATATTTAATGCTTTTTTGTAAAAAGTAATTTTTACTTTATGTTGAGTAATTTTTTTTATATGTTAAGTATTAACTTCAATGGCCAACAGCTGGAGTAAAGTTCTTTCTCAAACAAACAGCAACTTAACATCAAAAAATATTTTGCTTGTTGCTTCTATATTTGCATCAACTGCAGCGGTTGTGTGTGGATTTAGATGGAGCAAAAAAACACCAAAGTGGTCAGTAAATTTTGATATTACTGCAATAAATGTTTTTTTTCTTGGTTAAAATAGCATTAACCTTTTACTTCAAATGAAATGAATTGTGTAAAACAAATGGTTGTGCGGGCTAGCTGTAAGCAGTTTAATTTTTTGCATTTTAGATCATTGCAGATTGTTGAAATTGAAAAATTTAGTTATAAATGATTGAAGAAATTAAAAAACTGTAGAAATTTAGTTATTTATATCTTTTATTTCAATAATTACATTATACTTTTTAAATGTTGATTGAAAAGTTAGTTGTTCAAAGAATAAAAGACAAATACTTATTTTATGAAATTTTTTATTATTGCTTCGACTGATTTACTTTTTTTTCATATTGAAGGAAAAAATTTTTTGATTTGACCTGTATGTAAAAATAATTGATCTGTTATTCACCTGCCTAAGGCCAAGGGTGGCCAATCAGGCATATGATGAGAATCAAACTTTGAACTTCTTTTTTACAAAGCAAGAAGCTCTTGTGTCTCCCTTCATAGGAGAGGTTTTGAGTTCGATTGAGAAATTATCACTACACCACAACCACATAAAAAGTGCTCTTGCATAGAAATCAAGATTTGATATATACTTATTTTTCATTACAAATTACAAATACATCACAAATTTTTCAAAGCAATTATTTTAGTTTTTTTTTTGAAAAATAATGGAGGATCAATAGTAAAATGTTTTTATTCTTTTTGTGAAGTGAACAACATTTTAAACAATTGAGCAAGAGTTGTTGGTGTTGTTAAATTTTAAAGTTGACAAAACATTGAGTTTATTGTTGCCTAATGTTAGATGATGTAGGCTGGAAAGAGGATAACAAAGCAAGCTTTGATAATGGTTTTTAATGTTTAATTTTAATTAATTTTTTTCTGAATTCATGATTTGAATTATTAGAGTGAACTTGACTCAAATATACTATTATGCTGACACTATTATGCTGACAGCTTAAAGACACACACTGTGTCCATTATTTGTTCTTTTTCTATTAATGTGATCTTTGAAGATATTTATCAAGACAGCATAGGCTGCATTTGATGGAAGTGTGTACTATGCATTTACCACGCGGTCAGTGAAGAAACGCTTCCTCTCTTTGCAATTTTTGACTACTTGGTTAGTTAATCATTGCTTGTGCCCTCATAGGCAATAATTCAATATTGATAGCACACATACCTGTGGTACGGTGAGTTCAATTATTTTGATACCATGTACAATTAAATTCCTGAATCAAATCACCTCGGTTTCTTCTTTCTTCAAGAGTTGTAAGTCCAAAGATACGGAGCCTCTTTTCATATGATTTAGGCTTGATTTCTGTGATTTTTTTTGTTGCTCTTTGCAGAATACAAGACTTTCCACAATAAAAGACCTCAATAAAAGTTTTTTTGAGAGAGCATAATTGGCTCTTGCTGCTGCTGCTTCTACTTGATATTTCACTTTCAAATCATGAAAAACGAACATGTATTACTTAGCATTTTTCTACTTTCAGCTCCATGAGCCTTTTTTTAGATCAACATTCTACTTTGTCTATGTCATTTTGTAACATTACAGCGTTTGTCTCGCTCTTTATTATGCCTAAAATCTTGCTGTTGTCTGTATATTATTCAATAAATTGTTTACATAAAATATAAATGATAGAGATCCAAGCACTTAACCCTGTGGAACACCACTTGTGACTTTCTTCCAATCTGATTTATGATTACCAATTGTTACCCTCTATTGTCGGTTTGCTAGCCAGTTAGCTATCAATACGTATGTTTTAAGCTTATTTAGGAGCCATTTGTGGGATACTTTGTCAAATGCCTTTGCAATTTCCCTAGGTTATGCCTTATGGCATAACCTAGGGAAATTGCTTTTGCTTGCCTAGCTTCTAATAAATTAGTGGCACAACTTCGCTTCAGAAGAAAACTGTACTGATCTTTGGTGATTAAGTTATTTTTGATGCAATGCTTCATTAGTATACGAACGTGAACGAAATGTATGTGAATGAAACTCTCCATCAATTTTCAAGGGACAGTTGTGAGAGATACCGGCCGATGCTGTTTTTTTCAATTGCTCCCTTTTCTTAAAAATCAGTGCGACATTTAACTTTCTCCATAATTCAGGTATTTGACTTTCAGCAAAAGATTTTTGGAATATGAGTGTGAGTGGCACAGCCAAAGCAGGGAAACAGTTTTTTAACACCCGGGGTACACTCCATTATAATCTTTGGATTTTGATTCAACCAGATTTTTGAGCTTTTCTTGAAAATCTGATGGTTTTATTGAGAATTTATTCATTTCACATTTGACTTTTTGAATTCCAGGATTTGTTTGTTTGTATCTGTGATAAATACCGAATGAAAATATTTATTTATTATGTGGGCAATCTCTTCTCCGTTTGTATTAATTTTACTTTCATTATCTTCTAGAGATCTTATTGACTCTTTTGTCATTTGCTTATGTCTTACATGTTCATGTAAGTTAAGAGTCTGATTTAAATCAATTGGCAATTTTTTTCATATTCTTTGGTTGCTTTTTGAACTACCTTGGTTATGCTTTTACATGCAACTTGATGTTCTTTTTTGATTGCTTTGTGAGAATTATTGCCCATTTTAAGATACTTGCTCCAGAGTATTCTTTTATTTTTAACCATCTCCATAACCTTTAGCATGTTCCATAAATGGTTTTGTAGTAGATGGAATGGAAAAATCAACTGCTTCATTATACTTGTTGATAAATACTAAGTTTATCATTCACCGAAAAGTTTTTTAGTTGTGTTGAAATAGTTTTATACTCTGCTCTACTCCGGATGTATCTTTTAATTTTCAAGTTTTTTTCTTTTGTATAGTTTACTGTGAATGATTCAATTATAAAACAGTGAGATTGGCCTGCTGGTGTATGACCTAACAATTCATTCTTTTCTGTCCTCCAAATATGTCTGGGTCATCCATGATAATAAGTTCAAGTGTGCTCTTTGAATCCTTGTTTCTTGAGTTATGATATGTTGGGAAGGTCACTACTTGAGTGAGATGACTTTCAGTTAAACATTTCTGAAATTTAAAAGTCAGTTTGTTATTCCTCTTATATGTGGGCTATGGTAGCTCTTCCGCAACCAATGTCAAGTTCATCGAAGGTTGTATGGCTAAAATTAAAATCTTCATAGACATAGATGTTACTGAACAGCCTAAAGATATTAAATTGTCTTTGGCTACATTTATTGAGTAGGTTAATAGTTGTGTGGTTGGTAAATACATCCTAAAAGGAAAGATTCATATCCTAGATTTATGATGCACCATACTTGTTCAATATTTGCTGAGTTAAGTTGTTTCCATAGCTTGAAACTCATCTTTTATGTATATTACCACACCACCTCCTCGTCCATCTCAATCTTTTTGGTAAATTTGATAGCCTGCTAGTTTTGTGTCAGATATATTTTTGAACCACAACTCAGAAAAAAATTGTAAATCTGTTTTTTTTTCTATTGGTTCAGCTACAGTTCTAGTTACTAGTTCGTCTCTTTTGGAGTCTTAAGAATGCATGTATTGTTTGCCCAAAATTTTAATTTTTTTATTGCATATGTTTGACTTTGATTATGCTAAAATTGACTAGTATTTAGAATGTTTATGTTTCAAAAGCGGTGGATTTGGGTGGCGCTTGGGTATTTGAGTTGTTTTAGTTGGTTGTATTGGTTTTAGATTTTCTTGCAGATTTAATTTGTGAGCTCTGTTCTTTTGAGATCCTGAGACATTTCTTTTATTAATGCATTTTGTTTAGCATCGATGGAATTGAGAACTACCTGATTTACTCCTATTAGTTTTTGTTTGAAAAGTTTATTTTTTATTATTTGGTTATGTTTTTTTTTGATATTGGCGTACATGTGCAATATTATTCTGGTCAACATCAATGGTTTTAAAAAACTCTTTGACTAGTTCCTCATCCTTCCTTGTTGAAATTACTCTTGAAATTACTAAGTTTGATTCTCTCTTTTTTCTTGTCTTCATTTCTGCAACAGCTTAAGATTAAAATTTTTATTTCGATTATTAGATTTTACCTCGACTTTATTTAACAAGAGTAGAAGCATATGTTCTCAAATGTTGTCAGTTGTTATTATTGTTGCTGGTGCAGCTAATCTATTGTTGTTGTTGCTGTTGTTTTTGATGTTGTTGTTGCTGTTGCCATTGTAGTTAGTCCGTCATGATGCTTGCTGTTCTACTTAGAAGCTCGATTTTCTTCTTTAAATAGCTTACTTTGATATCATTTTAATGCCTAATTTTGTTTAAGGCAATTTTTTACTTTGATCATTTCAACTGTTTTTTGTCTATAGTTCTTGTCAAGGTGTCAGTACTTGTTGCAAGTTGTATTGCTGCTGTTGTGGCTTCATTGACTATGGCGTTGGCTGTTTTTAGTTTGATGTCAGTTATTACGCAGTTTGATTATTTAAGATAACTTTAAAATATTTTAATAAATTTTTCTTTTTAAATAATAATAATAACAATGAAAATAATAAAGATAATAAAAATAATAATATATTTATAATTTTTACAAACTTAAAGTCTTGTTTAAATTTTTCAGAGTAATGAAAGCACAACTAAAATGTATTACGTCAAAAAGCAAATAACAAAGGTTTATTTGTAAATATAAAAATTTTTACATCAATTAGCGATAAACAAAAATCTATATATAAACTAAAAGAAAAAATAATATTAAGATAACAAAAAAGTATAAGAGAAAAAAAAAATTATTTTTAATTTAATGCTATATATAGAAATATGAAATTTTGAAAAATCTTGAAGTGCTATGCAATTCTTTTATTCTATATTCAGCACAAAAAATCCTTGTTCAAATAAAAACTTTATTTTTGTGACTGCAAATGCTTTAACATAAGCATTGTTATTACAACATTTTGCCAACTAATATCTTTGAGTATATTGATTATATATTTTGTAATATTCTGAAACTTTAAAATTAAAACCTCCAACAAGCATTCATTCTATATTTTAATGAATTGTTGAAGATTAGCAAGAAATAGAAATAATTGTAGAAAATTCAGAGCTGAATCTTCAAAGCTGGAATTGTAGAAAATTTGGAGCTGAAGCTATAAAGCTGGAGTTGTAGTAAAATCAGAGCTTCAAACCTAGAATCATAGAAAATTTAGAGCTAAAGCTGAATTGTAGAAAGCTAAAGCTGAATTGTAGAAAATTTAAAGCTGAAGCTACAAAAATTTTTAATTTAAAAGTTTTAACTTTAAGAATTGATCAATAGATGGACCCAAAGCAGGAACCAAGTCATTTACTTGGCTTTTCTCTTTTATAAATAGTTTACAAATTTTATCTATACATAATATAAATTGTGAACATAATATTTATATTGTTCTGTTAATTACACCAGTAAAAATTTAATTATTTTTTGGTTTTTCAATTTAACAGGAAAAATGTTCACTCAAAACTGCATTTATCTGATGAGGTAAGAATTATTTTTAGTTCATTTAATATGTATGCAATATGATTGAAGTGTATTAAGAACTTAATAATATATATTAAATTGAATATATTTATAACATTTTTAGAATTTAAAAGCTAATAAAGGTGCTGTAGACACAAATTTTTTGTGGTGAGTAATGGATAATTAATAATAATAGTATTTATTGAAAATTATATAAGTTTTTTAAATTAAAAACTTTATTTATTATAGTTGTTTAAATACAAACAAATTAAAACCAACAAAGGGTACTTCCATGTCAAATCAGCAGGCTTATGTCACCCAATGTTTTGGATTTTGTTAATTTTTTATATGTTATAGGGTTTAAGAAAATTAGAAAAATCTGAAATTTGGAATCTGTAACTCCTTACGATTCGTGAGATATTCAGATTTCCATTTTCTTTTTTATGTTGACTCAGCATTTTTTGGAAAATGCTTTTATGTTGTTAAATAGCAATACTTTATCAATAAAATGAGACATCATCCTGAAATTTGATGCATAGACAATCTTTCACATGGCAGGTACAAATATCAAATTAAAATTTTTTTTAATCACCTTATATGGTAGTGGTGTAGTGGTAGAGCATTCGCTTCCTAAGCGAGAGGTTCCGAGTTCGATCCCCACCACGTCCCTGGTAGTACCGCGCTCGACTTGTTTCTCCGTGCAACGGCCTTGTTCGTCAAGGTTCGTGTTTCAGAGTTATAGAGTTGAGAGAGGGTTATAACCACAATTAAGTAGCCTCCTCGTCTGTAGTGGCCTTCTGGGCCTTGGGGAGGTGAATTAACAAAAAAAAAAAAAAAAAAAAAGTACATTTAAATTGAAGAAAAAAAGAAGGCATATATTTTGGGGTATTTTGATGTTCAAAATGGTGATGTCACCTTGATATATTTTTTGAGGCATTAATACAACTTACAATATAGGTATCAGTTATCACTATAAATGAAAAATAAAATATTGCGTTGAGTTAGTATACAATTCATTGCCAACTAATTTATGATAAGAATAGCTTAACTTTATGTTGTAAATAGTTATTTTTAAAGTTTTTAAGGCAATTATAAATTTATATTTTATTTTAAATTTTTTTGTAGGAAGTTGTTTTTTTTGGAAAGAGCTCAGGTTCTAGGGGAGGGGAGGAGGTGCAGTTAAGCATTTTACTAAACCCCCACCCTCCCCTTTTTTTTTTTTAAATATTAAACACACAAAAACAAGTGACCAGGATAAATTTTTTATGTGCTGAATTGTGTCAGTTACACATTCAGTAATATCTTAATTATATTTGAAAAGATAACATGGAAATATAAAAATATTGATGCATTAAAATTTTTTTTTATAGTTGTTGATGTTGTTCAAAAATTTTTGCCAATTCAATTTCTAAAATTTTGTATACACAAACATTTGTTGTAAATGGTGATTCGATGGTACATAAAACTTGATTTGATAGGACCCAACACATATCTTCTTATATATGAATAACTGCACATTGTTCTAGTCCAAGAAAAACTTGGACCATGTGCAGTTATTCATTTTATTGTGCTTTCAATGCCATCACAAGCAGATTTACCATGGCTTGTACTATGGCTTGTAGTTTTTTAATGTGAAGTTTTATATACATATATTGCACATACATATATTGCACAATATATTTTTTCATTGGTTAGTTGTTATTTTTTAATCACTGTTATCAAACTTTACTGTTAAGAATTCTTTTAAAGCAGTAATGTCAGGACATAACAGATATCGATTTAACATGCATTATGCATTATCCCTACTGCATTAAATTAAATTAATTAAATCTCTATAGTCTTTGTCAATTTTAAGAGTATCGATTAACTTAACATTATGATGAAAAGTACAGACACATTCACAGTGAGTGCTAGATGAGTTTGTGGTTACACACCTACTTGGCAAAGTCTGCAAAACTTTGAAAATCCTATGTTTAAATTAGAGTGTTCAATTTAAATGCTTCATAAAGTTCTTTCAAATTAATCAGTATTAGTCTTTTTTACAGTGTTGCCTATACTGACTATAAACTAAGTCTTTTAGCTGGCATAATTTTTGTGTACCAACTTTGATAAAATCTATGAATGATGGTCTCATCAGATTTTACCCAAAGTTATATTTTTAGCATAAAATTATTCATACATAAAAAACAACTGCAAGTTAATTCCAAATATAACATGCATTATTGAATCATTAATTATTAAATATATATATTTTGGGTTTGGTTCTAAATTAAATGATGAGTTGAAACATTTATATAAGAATTGTAAAAGTAGTTTATTTTTACAAGCGCAATAAAAAGAAGTTACAGAAATATGGTTACTTCAAGTTAAACAGGTAAAAAAAACATTTTATTGCTCAAAATAAATCAAATAACTTATAAAATTTATATTAATATAGGTTTTATTTATTATGCAATTTAGAATGATTTGTCATAATTCAAAACAAGAGCAATTTCAACTCCTGAGCCAATAAAAAATATTCCTATTTTAGAAGAAGCATTTTCAATATGCCCTCACTATTTTGCTTTTGTTGGTTTCACCATCAGATGGTTTGTCAAAAAGCTTCCTGATGATTTAAATTTGAGTTGTTAAAAAAATGTTTTATTAAGGAATAAATTTTTTATTAAAATAGTAATAAATTATGAAACTTGATTTAATTAAAGGCAAGGAATATTTTTATCCATGCAGAAAGAAAGAAAAAGTTAAAAATCTAGTTAATTATTCATTGGGAGGTAAGGGAGACTTTAAGTGTGCAGAAAAAGTGGTAGCTAATATTTTAAAACGTAAAATGGAAAGAAAAAATATTCTTAGTGGACAGAAAATAATGATTTCAACTGGTGGAAACAAACTTTCAGTTCAAGTTGGTGTATTCAAATTTTGGTTTGTAACAAAACTCTTTGCAGAACCATAGCCTCTGCATCCCTTGAAACTATTATCCAGTTACAAGTTGCAATTGATCTGAGTGATAATGGAACCAATTTATTTTTCTCCAAGCTGAGAGGCATGGGACAAAGTAGTTTTGAGAACAATATATTTGGAAGACTGAAAGAACTACAAGAAAATCTGGAGATCAATTATGATGTTCTACAAATTTTGTTCAAAGAATTAGGTGGTTGTTTGATTTGATCTTGATCTTTATAAGACTTTAGCGCAAGTGTCAATGGATTCTGGTGGTGGTTTTTTAGAAAATAGAGAAAAAAGAGACATCCGCTTTCAAAAATCAGATCTTGAATCAGGTGTTCAAAAAGTTAAAAAATGAATCATGCAATTCCATATTGTCTTCATCAATCTTTTTGTCTGGGTAAATTCGCTGTGCAAATAGGGGAGGGAATTCATGCTAAATTTAAGAAGACATGTATAGGTTATAAGAGAGATATTTCTCATACTGATCATGGTAAAAAATTAAAAAAGCAGTTTGCAGCTTTAGATCAAAAAGATTTTAGCCATAATGTATATTTAAAAGTTTGTGAAACGCTCTGTGTATTATGCATATGTAGCATAATTTTTAAGATAATATGGTAATAAAGGCTTTGTTGTTTAATCTTTTTTCTCTAAACGTTTAATTGTTTAAAAATATACGTTAATTTACTGAAAGATAAAAGCATTATGTAATCATTTATCCTAATAACTATTTATCTTATACTATTAAAAACACGCATACACAACTAATCAATTTTTTAATAATTCATACTTATGTTGTTAAACATATAGACCTGGTTGTTGCCAGTTCAAAATTATGATAATCATGCCCTAAAAAACATTTTAAGCAAGATAAGTTACAAATTTTACTAAAAAATTTAGATTTATGTTTGCGTTGGGGTTGTACTAGAAAGTTATGATAGACTCTCACCAGTATTTAAAGAACTTAATTAAGGTTATATTATTTACATTTGTAATCAAATTACAAAAAAAAAAAAAAAAATCAGAAAAAATTCTTTTTTAGAGCACACCCACCCCACCCTTTTCTAGAGGTTTGGGTGCACATAAAAAGCAATTTTTACGATTCCCCTTCATAGATTTGAATTAAGGTTTTTTTTTACAATTATTTGGTAGGTATCTTCATAGGGAACAAAAAAAAATTCAGAGTGGATGGACATAAAACCTGGCGGCCAATTTAGCACACTGTGTATGTTCTTTGATTTTCGCTACAAGAAATTTATTCACAATAGCTTAATATACTATTTTAGTCAAATACTCTTCAAATTTTTACATGCAATATTAAAATTCATATTTATTAACAGTAGTTAGAGATTAAAATGGTTAAAATGTTCTTTATAAACCCTAAACCTATGATTTTCTACTGCCTAACCTATCTAATAATAAATCTATCTAATAAATCGAATTATGCTAGCTGTTCTTTAAAGCTTACAGTTGCCTTGCAACATAATAAACTTTCTTTGTATTCTGGATGGATATTGTTTCGGTTATACCGTGATTAAAGTTTATAAAAGTCTTGATGAGCAGTCTAAACAGTTTGTTTACTACAATGTTTGAATGCTTCAATTATGTGAAGAATGTTAGGAACTGAGTTTGTATCAGCACATCTACATTTTTAAGAAGCATCCTGCATTCCTGCAAATCCTGCAAACTCAGTTAAATGCAGAGGACAGCAGGCCACTTGGCAGCTTCTATCTTAGCAGTTTTAAATATCTTGAAAAAATGATAGACAACTCCTATAGGGAGATGCAATTCCATCGGTGGGATTTTTTCCAAAATCATAGCATTGTCAGGCTACTGATAATTGGCTTTCGAATGACATTGCCAAACCAATTTGCATAAGCAACAAACACGCCAGATCGCTAAAAGACACGAAGCTAGAATTGATTGAGCTCAGTTTTTGCAAGTTTCCAGATTTGGCTAGACACTTGAATTTTACATCACCTTGTACATGACAAGAGTGCATACTTGAATGGGTTTGAAGACCACAAATTATATTTGCAACTTTCATATTACAAGCCAAAATTGGTAACTTCATTCGCATTAATCAGTGACCAGATTTGTTCAATATTGGAGTGAGTTTCTTGCAAATCTTTTGATACGGCAATAAGAATTGGTCTCTTAACTCTAATGTCTTGCCAGTCCTTCAAGTGAGAGTATGTTTTTGAGGCTGGTATCAATTCTTAACCAGTATCAACAATGCTTAAACAAAAATTGAGAAAACATTTACGGCTATCAATTCCGAGCTTAACCAAATATACACTAGAAGTTTTGCAAGATTGAATAATATGATTCACAAGACTTGATAAATCATTGCAATGAGCAACTGTACCAAAATTTCCTTTTGCCTTAGTAATTTTTAAGTTACTGCAAGTGAAGAAATCACTCAAGTTTTGACCTGCTCTGAAGAAATTCTTATAAAAATTTGGCTCTACCATCTTTTGCTCGATGTTTGGTTTACAGTTCTGACCAGTTTCTTTTAATCTGTTGTTCGATAGTTCTGTATTTAATAGCACATTTACAAGAGCAAGAGAGGTCAATTTTGGAGCACTTGATAGTGGCTGGATGCTACTTTGACTTAAAGCCAAAACATACATATTTTATTTTTATATTAGACTTTGTTCAAAAAGTTTGTTTAAAACTTTTCAAATTATTCGCTTTTAAAGTGATTAGAAACTTGTTAAAAATATACTTTGCAAAAGCTATCTTTTCTCTTTTTTTTAAAGTTTTTCTTTGAATATTTATGTAAAATTTATTTAAGTATAAGTATTTACCTGGGGTAATTGTAAGTGGAGGCCCATCAGATGCTTTAGCAAGTCAAATAGTTCCTTCAGCGGATAGTTCTTTATTGGAAATAACTCGAGATGCAATTTGTTCAGCTGCTCTGGCATCTTTTGCTGCTAAAGATTAAAGGTTTTCCCTGAACTTTATTTGGGAGCATTTGATGGGGAAACCTTTTTCTCAAAGGCAGAAGCATGTGCTGCAATGTACATTTGGTTTTTTTTTCAATGGTGGTTTGCTCTTAAAGAGGATGTTTTTCTTGCAGCTTTAATTAAACAAAATGGCAGATTAGGCAATAACACATTGTGCCTCTTGTTTCAGGTCTCACTTGTATTGAATTGAAACTAAACAAAGAAAGTAGTATAATTTCTTTCCCCTCTTGTTTTCTGCACAAAATTGTCTTACATGATTCGCATAGTCTTTGTGGTACCCGAGAATCATTGATATTGATCTTTGTCTTGTACAGCTAGCATATTAAATCTGCTTGGAAAGCAGTAAGCTTTCATTTTTTCAGACAAAGAAGCACACAAATTTTTCGATTTTCATTGTGAACCTTTGCTTAATTTAACATTTCACTAAATCCAACTTTACTAAATCAAACTATCCCTTTTACAAAACCTGAGTTTATATTGGATAACAATTCATAACTACCTACAAATATTATTGATTACAAACAATTAAAATCAAGGAAATACTTACTTAAATTACAAGAAAATTATTCTTACATAACTCTTTCCTCTAAAGGAAATAATTATTTAAATTAATGGCATTTGTCATACTTATTGACAATTTTGAAAGGATTTTATTTGATGACATAAGATTCCTACATAAGATTTTTACTGCTTTTCAAAGGACTATTCTCTCTTTCATAGGATTTTCCTCTGACTGCCCCTTCAAACTTTTTATTTGTCAATTATTTTAGTTATCTCATTTTTATATTTTTTTTATGTAGGTATCTTTATAAAAGCTTTTCAACCATTTTTTATCATTTTCATTATACCTTAAAAAATGGTGATATTTTCACGCAATGCATAAGCCAAGTTAAACCACGCTTTAAATAGCAAATCAATATTTTGGTCTATAAAATAAAAACGGTAGTTAGCGCAATAAAACAATTATAACAAAAATTATTGGTATTACATAGTAGAACACTCATGTAACCATTATCTCTATCACCCCATATAAGTGGTGCTCTTGGGTCAGCTAGGTTGGCATTATCAGGATTCATGCTAATTGTTTAAAACCCATGTTAATGTTACATTTAACGTTTTATTTTACAAAAAATAGTGTTTTTTTAGTCAATTTTGCAACCATATTTAACAAAAAATGATTTTCATGAAGGATTTTACTTAAATTTTCATTAATCAACACACTCTACACTCTAAAACTTCAAGTATTTTCACAGATTCAGTATCTATTTATTAAAACTGGAATATAACTTTCTATGCTGCTTGATGCTATGCAACAACTACTCTCTTTTTTCAGTATCACTTGTAATGATTGTAGTAAAATCTAAGTAACTTAACACCACGCTCTTAACTTGACACCACGCTCTGCTTAATTGTTGACAATTTTTACTGTGCGAACAAATTACTCTGCAATCATGGTCCAAATACCATTGTTCAACTTATTACCTCAACTTGCTCAACTAGTTTGGAAATCCAGTCTGTGCTCACATTCAAAATGTGGAACAATAAATGAGATTTAGGCCCAATAAGACTTGTCAAAGTTGTTTCATGACTAATTTTGAAAACTGGTTTATTAAAGCAGAAGTTTTCTGGTATTTGAGTCAAAAGCAACTTAACTGACATTACTTTTTTTAGTGCTTTTGTCATAAAGGGTGTTTACTAAACAAGGCAAACAAATGACTTCTTCTGACAAATACCACTGATGATTGCAGAGCTTCTTAATTACAACATCAACAATATCTTTGTCAACATCTTTAAAATCATGCCATGAACTGGAAACTGTTTATAGGTGCATCTGCTCCACAGGATGCTTTCATCCATGCAGGAACATAGAAATGAGCTATATTCCATTGATTCTCATAAGTTTTGCAACCATATTATCATCATATATCATATCTGTTTGGAAAACATATACATCTTTCCAACAGCATATATTGACCAAAAACAGTATATGATTTTTGGCCATTCAACATGCCTGATGCATAGAACCCAGTTTTGAGAAAGTTGGCGCCATGTGCAGGAATTTCACCCAGGATTATCAGAGCATTTTAAGCAGATTCATAATAATCATCTTTTGGAAAAGTTGTTAAATTATTGCAAAATAACATTACTGCAAGTAATAATGATTTGTTTTCAGTTTCCAGTTCTTAAATTGGTTGATTTTTATCCAGTTTTGACCATGCATCTTTTAAGTTTCAAAACTTATTCAACCTGTTCTTCTCTTATAACATTTCCAACTTGCACTGTTCTCTTTCTGTAATTTTTACTTTGTGCTTTCTTGCAAGTTTCAACTTTGGTTTCAAATATTTTATCATGTCCACCTATGCATGATCTCCTTTCCTGTTGTGGTCCAAATTGAAATTGATATCATCTTGTTTTTTTCAGTCTGAGAAAAATTTGGTTTTTTTTATTTCATTGATGGTGTCTGGTGCACCAATGTCAAAAAAAGAATCCAATTGTTTAATAAAATTTGCTCTCCTGTTACCAGGATCATTTATTTTTCCTTTTTTTTTTCATCAAGCTCTGCCATTCATTTCAAAGTTTCATGACATTAATCATGCAATTCTGTCTTGCTTAAGTTTTTATGTGCCATATTCCAGGTTGATTATTGAAGGACGATTAACTAGAAATCTGTTAAATTTTTTGTCACAGGTCTGTCTGCTGTTGCTTTATGCAAGCTAGGGTTCTAATACTACTTCAAGGGGTATTACTAATATTGCTTCTAGTCTTATCCTGGATAAGTGGACCTTCTTTTAGTTCATCAGGCACTTCAGTACTTCATTATGAGGGTGACTGCTCACGTTTCTTACTACTTCGAGTCAATATTTTTCCAATATAATTAATGCCAAAATTAAATTGATTCTTTCATAAAACAGTGCTAAACCTTAAGCAGTAGGAGACTGGAAGCAACTGGAAGTTTACATGTACTTAAGGTAGTCTAAATAAAATTTCAGTTTGATATTTTTATTTGCCATGTTTAAGATCGTATTTGTACCAAATTTTAGGATGATCCTTCTAACCTCATTTTGTTCATAAATATTGCTATTTAACAACAAGAAGTCAGCGTAAAAAAGAAAATTGATTCCTGAGTATCTCAAGAATAGTAAGGAGTTTGAGGTTTCAAATTTCAGATTTTAATAACATATGAAAAAGTTAGCAAAATCCAAAACATGAGGTAACATTTTTTTTTCCTGCTAATTTGACATGGAGTTTTCCCAAAAAAACTAAAATTTTGAACTTTTTTTAATTTTCAGTATGAATTTCTTAAAAACAAAAGT
Organism: Hydra vulgaris; assembly: GCF_038396675.1. Lineage (NCBI taxonomy): Eukaryota > Metazoa > Cnidaria > Hydrozoa > Anthoathecata > Hydridae > Hydra > Hydra vulgaris. The sequence goes on along the minus strand of NC_088926.1, from coordinate 16,165,409 downwards.
CAAAGGCCATTTAAACCTCCCATTGGACATTCTAGTATTTGTATTTGGAAAAAACTTTTAGTAAAAGTTTAAAGAGTAGAAAAGTAAGGCAGAATAGTAATAACAATAAAAAATAAAAACTTACCCTTTAAATGTACTAAATCAAGAGAAAAAATACTTTCATATTTACGCTCTAGAATAAGTAAACGAATTTTAATAATTAAAAACAGTGAACCTTGTGGTTTTGGCACCACCTCTAGTTGGGACGGGTGGCTTGATGGTTTTGCCAACTTAAAAAAAAAATTTAAAAATCCTCATATTCTACCATTTGCCAACTAGGGATAAATAGTCCAAAAATATGGAAACCATATATACAATTGATTGCTAAATTAGCATCTGCTAAGCTTGCTTTTCTTAATTATGTTTGCCATTTTTTTACTCATGATTCCATTCTCTACCTCTGCAAAACTCTTATTTGCCTCTTTAATACTGTCATAATGTCAAACTGAGCCTCTCTCTGATTGTCATAAAGTTGTATCTCTTTCTCTTTTTTACAAATACTATTATGGTTGCTTTTTAAAGGAGCTATCATATCCAGTTTCAGTAACCAAAACTCATTCTCACTTGACTTGTCATTTCCTGCATGCTCTAAAAACTTCTATTATATATTGGTTAAACATGATGAAATTCAGCACCCTTTAATTGTCGATTAAGCGAAAACTACTTAACAGATTTTTGTAATTTTTTGATACAATGAAGCTAATTGAATTATTTGTTGATTTCAATAATTTCTTACATTTTTTATTGGACGCTTAGATAGAAACCGAATATCTTTGGGAGTACTTGACATCATCTGCTGGGAGTTTTGAGGCGGCTATACATTTTTTTTTTTCTTTTAGCTAATTTTTTGCTTTTCAATATGATTCCTTTTACAAATGACCAATAACTTTCAATAACTCGCTGCTCAGGACAATTTGTATATATATATATATATATATATATATATATATATATATATATATATATATATATATATATATATATATATATATATATTGTAACAGCTTTCAAAAATATTTGTCTTTTTTTTTCAACTAAATTTTGTTTTATTAATTCTAATGATTCTTATACAAAGTTCATTAAAGAGGAGGGCTTCCCAGCTTTTTTTCTTCAAGACTTTTTTTTTATTTTTGTACAATATACATATATTTGTACATATACATAAATAAAATTACAGTTTAAAAGCCTGGATATAAATAAACAAAATCAACAATAATACAATGAGTATATCAAAGTCTATTTGAAAAGTTTTTTTTTTTTAATCAAAAAGACCTAACATTTTTGTAAAATAATTTTAGCATATCATCTAATATGAGATCAAATTTCTTGTGGATAATGTTAGGCTTCATGATCAAATTTAAATCTTTAAGAATTTTAACCCAAATTAGTTTAACAAAAGTAAGCAAAGGAAGGGAAGTTCTTTATATTTCCAACATTCACAAGTAAATCACCCCAGTATTTAAACTAACTGATAGAAATTACAACTTATTAGGGTTTGGATTTTGTTGATAAAACTTGAAATTTGATATTTCGTTTAAAGATAAGCAATAATCCTTTCTATTCTGATGTCACAAGAATAGAACGTTTGTCATCAGCGAAGTTGCAGATGTTTTAATAAGTAAAATAAAATCGTTTATAAATATTAAAAACTTAATTATTAGAAAAAACGACTCAAACAAATGAATTAGAATAACAAAAATTTATCTTTGTCGAAAACCAAGTTTTTATCCAATTATTGTATGTAAATTGCAAGATTGATTGGTGCCACAACTTAGGTGTTGTTATAAAACATGCACCCAAAAAATCATGGGTTTCCCTAACTTGCATGGATACAAAACTAGAAACAAACAAAAATACATTAAAAAAATCAGTTAGATAAATATATATATATTTTTTTTCAGTAAAGCTACACCTATATTAACAAATAGAAAAAACAATGTTAATTAACCAACAAACAGAAAAAAACAATGTAATCCACTTAGCAAACAAAAAACAATATTATTCAATAATGGCTTGACTTATAGGTTGTTTAACAACAAATCCAAATAACTTTCTTAATTGTTAAATAACTAGATCCACATGAACATCAAAAAGCTGATTCGTTGGCTTCTTTTGCTGTGAGCTGGCTTCTTCATTTTGTTAAAGTTGGTACTTTTAATTTTGCACCAACAATTTAATTTAATAAAAAAGCCTTAATCTGCTAGTATACGAACACCAGTTTGAAACATGTTGAGAAAACCTTACTCTATGGTAATCTGCTTGTCTGAAACATGGAGTTTCCCCAACTTTCAAAACAAAAAACTTGCAGAACCTATTGGGTGATGCTACTAAGATATTTAATGGTATTACTATTTTTGTACTCTGACCACGACCAAGCTATAGAGTTTAGTCCTTTGTATAAATATTTCAAAACAATAATAGAAACACACCTTTTTTTCTAAATATTTTTGATGCCAAACCTTTGGATTTTTGCAAAGCTTTTAAAATAATTTATAATTCTTTCTAATTTTTCAAAAGTTTTTAACTCTTCTACCAGTGTAAAGTTTTAATTGTAACAGGTTGTTCTAAATGCAATTTGCTTATCATATATTCAAACAAATTTGTGTAAACTTTGTGGGAGACTTTTCCTTGTGTTCTTTATGGTATATGTAGAAATTTACTTATTCTTTTTTGATATTTTTTGATATTGTGGATGAAAAAAAAAAAAATTCATAGCTGCCTCATGTAAAACATCCCTGAACAGGAATGTTTGGAGTTGAAAAGTTTTGCATGAAGCCAAATCACAATACAGCAGTTAAATTATTTTAAAAGCATTAAAAGAAAATGCAGATGATTCAGTAATCAATCATCTGTATTTTTATTTAATGCTTTTAATTTTTCGTAAAATATCTAAGCTCTCCTTTTGTACACCATAAATACTTACAGCAGCTATTTTTATCATTTTTATTCAATTCATGTGACTTAAACTTACCCCCTAATCCTTTGCACTTACTGAAAAATTTGTTGAGGCCACATTTGGAGCCCTTAGTTATGGCTTAGGGTTTATTAATAGTAAAAAGGCATTTGCTTTAACTATTAGATTGTGTACTGAGTACTATCTATGCTTTGAGTCAAGTTCTTTAACCAATTTAAGAAATGATTAAAGTATCAAAAACTATAAAACACAAAAAACCATCGTCATCACCAAGTTCTAAATCTATCATTCGCTAATATTCAGGTCCTCAAAGTAACTTTTCTTCTGTTGAGTCTTATCTCTTGCAAACCAGACCTACTTGCTCTTGCAAAAATAATTTAGTTTTTCTTTGTCAAGTTTTTTTTTTTGGGACATTAGTTCTTTGGAATTCACTCCCTTCATCTTGTTTTCCTCATTCATATAATTTGCAAAATTTTAAGAGTTCTGTTAATCATTATCTTGCTTTATAAATTTCATATTTTCTCTTCTAGTTCTTCCAATTCTAATAGAGGTTGCTTGCAGACTTGTTAGAAGCAATAAAATAGAATAGTAAAAAAAATGTGACAATGTTTTTTAACTGAAGACAATTTTAACCATTATTAGACATCCAAATCACTCCGGCTTCCAATGCTAAAATGAATTCTCAATTTTACTCTTCTACAACTTTGTGGTTTGTACTTTGTGAATCTCATTTTTAGCCAGGGCCAGGCTCCCGGTCACTTACTCAGAATTTATGTAAAATAATTTTCAACTTAGGGAGAAGAAGGAATGCATAGCTAATGAAGTTACCCATTTCATTTTAAAACTAGTTTTTTAAAAAATATTTCAACTTGCATTAGCGCATGTTTTTTTTATTAGTTTATTTTTCCTGTTTTTTTTACTTTTTTTAAATTTTTATTAGGCAGATGATAAAGATTATGAAGATAATTATTCCAGGACCGTTTTCTAAAGAGGTAAGACATCTAAGTTATAATATTTAACTCAATGTTTCAAAATAACATCATTCTGAATGATCAAATTGAACATACAAAGGATAAAAAGTGAATTCATAATAACATAATTTTTTTTTTACATGAAAGTGTATTTAAAACAGTGCAAATTTTAAAATAAAATTAACTTACAAGATATAGAGGAGGAGAGAAGCATCTGTTTTTTGTAGCTTTTGGTAACCAAAAGTTATATTAAAATTATTTTAAGTTACTTGAAAATCTGATTTAAAGTTTTGTTAAGTTGTATGTTCCACTATTTAAAGTTTTGTTAAGTTGTATGTTCTGCTATTTAAAAGTATTTTATTTGGTCTAGGCTGCTCGTTTAGTCTTTATTGCGTTTTCATTATTATCAAGAACATTTTGTGATGTTTGGATGATCTCTATGACAACCTCAATAGAAAGGTAATTTTTTTTATAAGAAGTAAATGTTGTGAAATTCAAGTTTAATTATGTTGTTAATTTTATATCATAGTGTTATGGGTTAAATCACTTTGTTTTGAGTTAAATCACAGTGTTTTGAGTAAAATCACAGTATTTTGAGTAAAATCACAGTGTTTTGAGTTGAATCACAGTATTTTGAGTAAAATAATAGTGTTTTGAGTAAAATCACAGTGTTTTGAGTTGAATCACAGTATTTTGAGTAAAATAATAGTGTTTTGAGTAAAATAATAGTGTTTTGAGTAAAATCACAGTGTTTTGAGTTTAATCACAGTATTTTGAGTAAAATAATAGTGTTTTGAGTAAAATCACAGTGTTTTGAGTTTAATCACAGTATTTTGAGTAAAATAATAGTGTTTTGAGTAAAATCACAGTGTTTTGAGTTTAATCACATTTTGAGTGTTTTGAGTTGAATCACAGTGTGTGTAATGATAGTTAGTTTTATCTCTTTTAAATTTTTAAAGACATTTTTTTAACTTTCATTTCTTATTGCTTTGAATTCATTTTGTTTAGTTATAGTTTTATATATATATATATATATATATATTTATATATATATATATATATATATATATATTTTTTTTTTTTAATTATTTTTTTCTATATATAATTCTTGTTGGAAGAAGTTAAAACAATTGTAGTCGAGGTTAGTTGAGACATCATTCCCTAAATTGCAACCATCAAGTTTCATCTAAGCAGTCCTTGATTTTAATAGAAAATTTATATCATTCCTAATGTATGTGTTCTGTGAATTTATATCATTTCTTAATTTATATCATTCCTTAATGTATGTATTCTGTGTATTCATTTTTATTGCTTTGAAACTGACTGGTTATCTCTTATTCTTTTTTAAGAAATTAAGTTTAATTTTTTGAACAAACTTTTTTAGTTCTTATTTATTTATTTGAGATTCAATATCTATATATAAACTTATATTAATCAATCTACATTGTTTTAATTTTTTATATCTTTAGGTCAATAATTTCCAAAGATTTGGGATCTTTCAAAGACAATTCAATTAATTATATCACTGCAATGCCTCTTGTATGTATAATTATTTTAAAATTGCTGTTTATGTTTTATTTTAATTGTTTTTATATTTTAATAACTTTTTCTTATGTTTTAGTATATTCTCTTTTAAATTTTATTTTATTCGTTTGAAATTCAATTTTTATTATTGTTATTATAGTTGTTTTTATTACTCTGATAATAAAAATAATTCTCTTATTCTAATGATAACAATAATTGCAGTAAAATCATTGCAGAAATAATTAAATTTAATCAATTTTTTAAAAAAATTACAATTCTATTTAATAGAAAGTTTTTTTAACCTGTTAATTAACTCATTATTGTCCCATGTCTCTAGTATTACCAGGAACATTTTGGGTATTGATTTGTTGTTCAGTTGGCCAGCTTTATTTTTAAAAATTATGATTTTTAATAAATTTATATGAGTTTTTTTCTGTTAATTTTGTAAAATGAGTTTTATTTGCTTTTTTGATTTTTATAGTTTTCATATATTTAAAGATTTTTATTTAATTTTTATAATTTATTGATTATTATTAATAACTTATTGATTGTTATTAATAACTTATTGATTGTTGTTAATATCTCATTGATGGTTATTATCAACTTATCTATTGTTGTCAATATCTCATTGATTGTTATTTATAACTTATTGATTGTTGTTAATAACTTATTGATTGTTATTTATAACTTATCGATTGTTATTTATAACTTATTAATTGTTATTTATAACTTATTAATTGTTATTTATAACTTATTGATTGTTGTTAATAACTTATTGATTGTTATTTATAACTTATCGATTGTTATTTATAACTTATTGATTGTTATTTATAACTTATTAATTGTTATTTATAACTTATTAATTGTTGTTAATAACTGATTGTTATATGTTTAGATTGCTTTTGTAACTCAGATGATGAAGGTTTATTGTGTTTTCCTATTTATTGTGTTTATCAGTTGTTTTTTTTTTTGTGAAATTTATTTTAAAATGTTCTTTTAAAAAATTTAAAGTGTTTTAAATAACATTTGTTATAATTAAATTACTTTTATTTAAACCTAGTTTTCTATTGATGAACTAAAGATAAGTTTGCGATCAAGAATAACTTTTACTTTACAAGATCGTTATTTAGAGTATGTTTATTTTACTTTTAATTTTACCCAAATTTTGAAAATAGACTTCAAAATATGTTGAATAATGAACTTATCATGCCCATATAATACAGGTCATGGTAAGTCTATTCCACATCAACCATTTCTATACTTTTTTCTTTATATATTTATCCTAGCTTTTCTATACTTTTTTCTTTATATATATATCCTAGCTTTTCTATACTTTTCTATACTATAACCATTTATATTCTTATTCTTTATATAGTTCTTTTATTTCAATAATTTTTAGTAAGTGGTAGAAAATAAAAAGTCTGTTAAATCTTTATTTTGAGTTTACAAATAATGTTCAATACTTTATAACTTCTTTTTGTAAAGTTGTAAACTTCTATAAAAAAAACAGGTATGGTCTTAATTTTTTTCTGCATTAAGTTTTAATTAGGATTTTATTAAATTTTTTTCCAGACCATCCGCTGCTTATTAGGACCCTCACCCTGTTAATTAACTTTGAAGAAAATAAAAATTTGAATGCAAAATCTTTCTTTCTATAAGAATGAAAGTTGTCTCTTTAATGTGTGTTAAACATGCAGATTTTGCTAGTTACCAAAGCATATTAATAACATAATTTCTATCATTACACGTGTGCTAAAAACTTCTCCCACTGTTTTACTGTTTTCTTGTTTATAGAAATTTTAGGCTTTTTTAAAAGTTCTCGTCCGTTTGTTTGTTATAGTATATAATATCTTTATATATGTTATGCATATAACATATAAAAATGAATAAAAATACAAGTGACAGAACTTGTCCCCCCCTCCCCCCTGTTGTACTGTGAAAGTGCATTGAACTAACCACTGCAGCTACTAATGCACACTTTGGCTGATAAGGAACACTAATCTGCCAATTTTTAACACTACTTATACAAAAAACAACTTTATAAAATGGCGAATAAATGCTATAAATCAAAATTAAAGAGATATTGTAGCAGTGCAATTTTTAAGTAAAAGTAAAACTGTAAAACTTGATTAAGTTTTTAACATTACATAATTTAAATTGTTCATTAGTCAGACATTTGCATATACATTCGTTCACATTTTCTTAAATAAAAAAAGTGCTGCAACTCATTCTTGCCCTTAACTTGGGTATAATGGCTGCCGTGAGTTTCGTGTCAAACACTCACAAATGGGTAACGGTATCATTAAATTCAATATTAGTATATAATATCAAGTATTAATATATAATATCAAGTAAACCCAAACTTTTGACCAGTAGTGTGTATATATATATATATATATATATATATATATATATATATATATATATATATATATATATTTATGTGTATATATATATACATATATGTATATATATATATGTATATATATATGTATATATGCTATTATATAAAAGCCTAGCGGTTGTCTGTCTGTGTCTGTCTGTGGACATTTTTTATGTAACATGGTGTTCCGAGGTAAACTCAAAAACTGTTACATAAAAAAAAGTAAAAAATGAGTTTTTATTATAATCAATGTGAAAGTGATCTTAGCAAAAAAAAAAAAGGATAATTTAATAATGATTTATGGTAGTTTTAGTGCAAAAAAAAAAAATTGTTTTAAAGTTTAAAAAAAAAAGCCATTGCAATTTACTTTGCGTCTTTGACATCAAATTAACATATCCAACTTTTGAACTGATAAATAGTTATAAAAATCAGGTAATTTAATTCATTTAAAATTATTATTTTTTATTAAATTTTTTTTTTGATTTTTCAACTTTTACTTTTTCATTACTAAATTTAGTAATATATTTTGTATAAATTTGTTTAATGCATATTGTATTATTATATTTTATATATAGGTATGTAGCAGGCTACATGCTTAGGTAGTAGCTATATATTAGTTATGAGTGGGCAATGTAGTAGCTATATAACAGGTTATGTAATAGGTACATAACAGGTTATGTTGTAGTATGTTGCTACAAAGCTATGTAGTGGGTGGGTATCCTGCAGGCTATGTAGTACTTATATATTGGGTTATTTAAAAGCTATATGACAGGCTATCTAGTGGGCGGATACCCTGCACAAAGTTCAAACTATGTAGTGGGCAGGTACCCTGCAGGCTACGTAGTAAAGAAAAAAAAATTACAGCCAAATTAAAACTTGGACTAATTTTTCCTATAACTTTTGACTTGAAAATTAAACTTAAATTTAGTAATGTATTTAACTTAAATTTTTTTTACTTTTGCAACTTTTCTTTTTATATCATTAACACTTGCGTCAAATATTTTATAAAAATTTATTCAAAACATATTGTATTGTACATTTTATATTGGTAGGGATGTAGCGGGTTGTTTTGTTTTTTCATAGCTACCACATAAGTATGTAGTGGGCTACATACTTTTCAGGATACAGGCTGTGTAGTAGCTATATAGCTGGCTATGTAGTAGATATGAGCGTGCTACTTAGTAGCTGTATAACAGGTTATGTTAAAGCATGTTGTATCATAGCTATGTAGTGAGTGGGTAGACTGCAGGCTATGTAAAACCGGTATGTTGGGCTATTGTAAAGCTATGTTGCAGGCTACGTAGTATCTATATAGCGGACTATTTAGAAAATGTCCAAGAAAGAATAAAAATTAATTAATTTTAATTTAAAGCATCAACAAATTCTTCATTCGATTGTGCGGGTCATTTCACTAGTATATATATGTATGTATGTATGTATATATATGTATATTTATTCACACCTACAAAAGACTTCTCTAATATTTAGAGTTTCAATTGAGTCAAAATTTTTCCTTTCTTTTTTTTTGAAATATACAGAGAACATTTTAAGATTTGCTTTGCCATAAAATTTTTTTATTTTATTTTTTTGTAGTGGAATGAATTTCTACAAAATGAATAACTTAGATGGAAGAGTTATCAATCCTGATCAGCTTTTAACAGAAGTTAGTATTTTTTTTTACATTTGATAATACAGTTTTTGTTTTTTTTCTTATAAAATATCTCTTAACATAGATATTTTACACTAGAATTTTAAAAACTTTTTATCTTTTCATCTATTTTAAATCTGAAAATAACGAGTTAGAGAAAAATTTTAAGCACGAAAAAACAAAAGTGTGTTTACTTGTAATGGAACAAAAGTGTGTTTACTTGTAATGGAACAAAAGTGTGTTTACTTGTAATGGAACAAAAATGTGTTTACTTGTAATGGAACAAAAGTGTGTTTACTTGGAATGGAACAAAAGTGTGTATACTTGTAATGGAACAAGGCCACATTTCTAGAAACTGACTCTGTCTTTCCAGATAGTTTTATTGCAAGAAGCATCTTTTGAGGCATATATTATACAAGAGCCTGAAACAACAACAAATTTAAAGAAAAGAAATGCTAGATCTTTATTTATCATTAGATAGATTTAAAAAAGCTACCAATGAAGAAGTTATCACAGGACTTGAATTAAGGCAGTAGCAAATATTTCTAAGTTAGTACCTTTTAGGCGGCTCATTAAAACATAGAATATATGTTTGTTAGAGGTTTAGTATATATATTTAATATGCGTAAAGATATTTACTTGTTAGCTGTAGCAATTTTTGTAATAAATAAATTTTAAAATAAATGATTTATAACTAAAAAGTTATAAAGTTTTCTAACTAAAAAATTATTGAATAAACTATGGATTTCAAAACAAAATACAATTTTTCTTAGCTATATTATTTTTGTTTATAGCACAATTCTTTTACTGTATCTGTCCCAGCATGCTCTAAAAGTTTTTATTTGTCTAGTTTTTTTCCCCGCACTTCAACTCTTAGGAACTCTCTCCCATCTTCATGTTTTCCTGGTTGATACAACCTCCAACTTTTTAAGTCTTCTGTCAACCGTTTCTTTGCTCTATAACTCTATTCTTTTTTTCTAGTAACTCCTATCTTAATAGTGGCTGCTTTGTTGAGAGTGAATCAGAATAAACAAAAAAAAAAAAAGATTTTAAAATTTTTTAGACAGCAATATTACTATTTTAACAAAGATTTTAAAAGAATAATGCTCTGGTTGAAATTTTTATTGTTCTTCTAAAGTTATTATAAAGAGGATCGATTAGAAACCATAATGACTTCAGGAATGACTTCAGGAATGGCATATGCTTTTTTTTTTTTAATTAAACGAACCAAAAACAAAAAAAAAAAAGAAAAAGGATTTTAAAAAATTAAATTTAAAAGATATTGGCAACAAAGAAAAAGAAGTTTAAATTTTCTTCGAAAGTGATTATCTTTAGTTAAATTTTTTTTAAATATTTGAAAAATTTTTTTTTTAATTTTTTTTTAGTGAAGTTTTTTGCTTTTTATAAATATTTTTTAAATAGAATGTTAAGTTCTTTAACCATCCTCAAAAGTTTAAAATGTAAAAATATTTTATTGCAATACATTAAAAAAACTTAAACGCTCATAGAATATGAAAACTCTTTCAATCTTATTCCAAATAGTTTTATTATACATGAGTTGTTCATATTTTTGTGAGTTATTTAGTTACATGTTAGAAATGGCATCATTGATACTAATGTCATATTAAGTATTTACTTCAGTTTAGTTTATACTATTTATATTAAATTAAATTGTGAAACTCTTTTCAGAAAATTTTTTCAATTCAAGGTCATTTATAAAAATAGTGTTAATATGAATATATATTGATACTAAATGATTGACAAAAACAATGCCATTCAATTATTGATGCTCTAACTTTAGTTTAGAAAAGAAGAGGGGGGAGGGGATGTTAAACAATAAAAAGTGTTTGTAATTAGGTTTTTTACCTAAAATGTAAAAAGTTGTTTTTTTCTTTTCCCTACAAAACTTTAGAGCTGATGCAAACCTTATGTATTTTGAGGTATTCTTTTATGCAAAAAATGTATAAAAGTATTTGATACCTAAAAATTTACTACTTAACAGTTAAGTATTGACTGGTTCACGTATAATCAACAGATAGATATTTTTAATGCTCATAAGTTATACAAAAATAATGCTGATTGTCTACATAATACTATTTATGTTATTTATTTTACAGGATCTTGATAAGTTTTGCGAATCTTTTGTTGGCCTTTATTTGAAGATCACTAAAGTATGTACTTTTGTTATATAATGTTATTTCCAGCTAATAATTATTACTTATTTACCAATAAGTAATAATTCTTGAATTAGCATGACTTTTTACACATTAGTAAGACAATTTAATTTTGATCTTCAACTTATATTTAGCCATTATTGGATTTGATTATGTATGTGAAAGCTCTTATTAACACCTCAAGTTATAAGGTTTGTTGCAAGTATAGGTATTAATATAACATATGCATACAATGCAGTAAAAATGTATTAAACCAATTTTAAATAATGAAATTATTAAAGATCTTTAAAGCTTTAAGAATGCTTTCTTTAAAATTTTAAAAATGTTGCTTTAACTTATTGTTTTTTTGTGTTTTTATAACTTGTCTGTATTGTAATAAATATTTTATATTTATTACATTTAATTTTGATCATTAAATAGAATTATTATTATTATTTTAATTACATTTAATTTTGATCATTAAATAGAATATTTTTATTTCAAAGGTTTTGTAAAATTGCTCTTAAAATTGTTAAATTTTTGTAAAATATATATTGAGTATATATTATTGAGTGGTAAAAATCATTAATGTCAAATTGAATAAATATATAGTCTTTTTTATTTTTAATTATGGGGAACCAATCTATAATGTCAGTGGTGTTTTCCACTGTTGTAAATATAGTTTATTTCTAAGAATATTATTAATTTTGTCCTATTTAATTTTGCTTACATGTCCAATCTCACTTTTTGAGGGAGCTATTAGGCTACAAAGAAGTTTGTTTTGAAAATTTGATTTATGATCTTTAAGTGTTACAAAAAGCTTTGGGTAGTTGATTTGATTTTGTTTCAAGGTTAACTTTTTTAGTGATACTTTGAGCAATACTCTTTCTCATAAGAATCAGTAAAATTGTCCTGTAAGATTTTGTTTTTTGTTTTGAGTTGGTAAATGTTATTTGTTTTATCTCTAAGATTTGGTTTAACCCTCCCCCCTCCCCCTTCCCCCTCCATATAAAATTTTTTTCCACTAACATAGAATAAGTGTTTTTAAAATTGCTGAATAAATATTTCATATAAATTGCATACAAATTTTAACCAAAATACAATTAAAGTTAGCTACAATTGCTCACAAAATGTTGAAAAGTAAATTGTAGAAAGGTCACAATAATGTCTTGTTATACAAAAAAGAACTTCTAAATGATAAAATTAAAGAAAATTGTAAAAAATGTGTAAAGAATTATAAAAAGTCAATAATATCTTGTTTTACAAAAGAGAACTTCTAAATAAAAAAAAATAACAAAAACTTTTTAACTGTGAACTAAAAAAAAATTGTCCAATGAGTGGAAAATGTTTATCTAAAACTTGGTATATAAATATGTTGTTTCTTCTAAAAATGTACCTGTTAAACAATATATTGGCTTAACAGAGGATGAATGGAAAAATCGTTTTGCCAATCATAAGCAATCTTTTATAAATAAAAAATGTTCAAAAGACACCATACTGTCAAAAGACACCATGTTAAAAGACATGGGAATTGAAAGATGAAAATATTGATGATTTTATATTAAATTGGTCCATCCTTTAAACAGCGCCTGGGTATAATATTATTTCTAAAAAATGTATATTATGTCTACATGAAAAGTTTGAAATAATTCCATATGCGAAACAAGAATGTTTATTAAAAAAAATATAAATAAAAAATCAAGTTTGATTTCTAAATGCAGGCATGAAAAAAGTTTCTCTTGAAAAACTATAAAGTAAGTGAGCTCAAAAAGTAATAATCATAAATTTCTCTTTAAAAATATATATAAAAAAGGTAGACAATTAAATAGAATATAAATATATAATAGAAGTAAACAATTTTAATATTATCAACACTTTTTTTTTAAATATTCCACAAATGTGAGACATTGCAGTAGTTAAGACATTTATGACTTCCTGTAGTTTAACTTTTGGTATAAATTAAAGTTTATTATTTTGATCATTTATTTTGATGAGTCTCTATTAATGAAATGCTATATAAAATGAAAAAAACTTGATAAGGGAGCTTTAATTAATGGGTAAAATTTTGTACTATTATATATATATGTATATATATATATATATATATATATATATATATATATATATATATATATATATATATATATATATATATATATATATATATATATATATATATATATGTATATATATATATATATGACTAATTACACATAATTTTTATATTTTTGTATTTAGAATCCTCTTGCTATAATGGGATATTTAGTTATATCTGGATATTTAATATTGTCTGGTTTTTTACTGACAAAGTAAATGTTTAGCATTTTACATATTTTAATATAAATAAAAATTTGTTAATTTTTTGTGCTTGTTTATTTTTCAAATTTACAATTTGTAAAAAAATCATAAACTTTTCTTATATGATTTGTTTTAGACTTAGAAAACCAGTCAGGCAGCTAACTTCTGATGGACAGAAACTTGAAGGAGAATTCCGACATGCTAATTCAAGAATTATTACTCATTGGTAATATTGTTACTTTGTTTCATATTTCCTATACAGTAATCAAATATATATTTTTGGAAATATAATGGGTTTGAAATAAAAAGCAAAGTTATTGGTTGACTCTAAAAATTATTCTTTAAATTATTTAACACAACTTTTGAAGATAAGCTATATTATATTACCAGGTTTATACCATATGTATACCATATGTATACCATATGTATACCATATATATACCATATGTATACCATATGTATACCATATGTATATGTGTATAAGATATATACACGTTAAGATACAAATATGTTGATAAGGAACCTATATTTGAACAAGCCTTAATTTTGTTTGTTTGGTATTATAACATACATTTATCATACATTAAGTCATTAAACAACTAACATATTTTTTTATTATGTTAAAATATTCAATTTTTTTTTATCAAAATATGATGATTTGCGGAAAGCATTCATGTTTTCATTAGAAGAAAAGTGCTGAAGAGTCGCATAAAATGTTTGCCAAGGCATATGGTGATCATGCTCTATCAGAAGCAACATGCAAAAAATGGTTTCAACAGAGATAATAATTTTGATGTAAGAAATAAAATACATTTGAAGACACCGAGTTGCAAGCAATATTGGATGAAGATGGTACTTTGAATCAAAAGCAAATGACATCAATGTTGAATGTTTCACAACAATCAATTTCTGATTGAATCAGAAATTTTTTTTGTGAAACAAACAATTTGGCAAGAAATTGGAAGATTAATTCAGCAAGAAGACAATGCTTTGTTTTAGGTAGAATCAGAAAGGTGTGGTGTATGATGAGCTCTAATGCCTGGTGAAACTGATAATACTAATCGTTACAGACAAAAAATGATCAATTTGAACCATACATTGCTCCAAAAACAATTAGAATGAGCCAGAAGACACAGTAGAAGCCAGAAGACAAAATAATTTGTATTCACCTGACTTGGCCCCTCCCGACTACCATTTGTTTTTAATGATGAGACATGCATTGGCTTAGCAGGATTTTTATTGCTTTAAAAGTCAACATTTCTGTTAGCCTGGTATCCGCCAGGAAGGTGGTTAAAATGTGTAGAAAGCAATGTTCAATGCTTTAAATAAATATTTTCACTTTCCCATTTAAAACTAGTGTTTCATTTTCACAAAGAAAATGCTCATTTCATACTAGTACACCTTGTATTTTAATCCTATATGTGGCATAGTTGCCTTAACCAACTTGAAAAATTTTAGTCAGCTAAATTCTATAGGAAATAATTTAAGTTTCAAATGAACTATCTGTCAAGAAGACTGATATTGCCATTGCTTTACATAGGTTATAATGACTAATATCATACTGCATAACAGGTAAAGGAACTTATACCTTTTTTGAGGTAATCATATAAATATCACAATAATCACAATAAATAAGAGTAGCTAAAGATTAGTTGTGATTAATAAAACAAGTTCTTTGAAGGAACAACCCTCCCTAGAGGACAACATTTTAAAACTGTATTTTGACTACTGGTTTTTTACTCAGATTTTGTTAAAATTAAAATTGCTTAAAATTCAATATCCACTTGATACCAACAATAATCTGATGAAGTAAGGAAGCAGAGACACAGCAAATGCAATTGGCAGATTTTTTGAACAAAGTTGCACAGTTGGTTGTTCAATTGCTTTTTCTTGTTCAATAGTTTTTTCTGTTAACAAATTTAAATTTGGACTCATCTCTAAAAAAATCATTTTCTACTGTTCCATTGAATAGATTAAATGCTCTTTGCTCAGTTTTTTCTATTTTTAGTGATTATTTAACACCAACAGAAGTTGGTGTTAAATAATCACTACACCAGTCAAAGCTGAAACTACTGCTTTTAGGTTATGGTTTCTTAGTCTGTAAAGCATGTTTTCATTGAATTGTTGGAGTTTTTTTTAAACACCCAATGCAAAGTTTATCATTGACACATTGATAATACAGCTTTTTTTATCCACAAAAATAAGATCTTTTGACAAATTTGTTAAAAGTTGCTGATTGTTTAATTGGATTGCAGATACAGTCTTTATACAAAATATCATAAAAATAAGGCTAAAAATATATCCTAACTCTTTTTGTTAGTTGATAAAAATTGTTGTGTGATAAAAATGCAAAAAAATCTATCAATTAACAAGAGTTATGATTTTTCTTACCGAATGGCATTTAAATTTTGCTTCAAAAAATTAAAAGGATTTAACTGCTCAATTAATTTTCTCATCATTGCCAAAAAGTTGCCAACTTCAGACACTGTTAGGTTGGCAATTATGTTGGCAGTGCCAAATGGCGAACCTAATTCTGATGGCTGTATATATATATATATATATATAATATATATATATATATATATATATATATATATATATATATATATATATATATATATATATATATATATATATATATATATATATATATATAATATATATATATACAGCGATGGCCAAAAATTAAAGACCACTCATTTTTTAGTTAGTTTCTTAATCTTTAAATTAAAATTAAGAAGATTCTAATTGACATATTAAATTTTTTTTTTTAATATCTTGTTAATTAAAACATACGGATTAAAGTGGTATAATTTTTTTAATCTAATTCTAATTAAATAGCGTTTAACTTATTAAAAAACTGATGAGTACTTATAAATCTTCTTTAAATAAATTGGACAAAATTTAACGACCACTTTCAAATCTTTAATTTGCACTTATTAAAAATAATAATCCATTATTTTTTTTAACTGTCTTAATTGCTTATTACGTTGGCTATAAAATAAAATGTCGAAACCTGAGTTTTGATATCAAATAAACATTTATTTTTTGAATTGCAATAAGGATATAAAAATATTGCAAAAATGCGTGCAAAGATCGAAAAAAAAGACAGATACGCGGCTCTTGTATTAAAAGAAGAAGGCTATAGCATCAGACAAATAGCAGAAAAGCTCGGAAGGTCTCACTCTTGCATTATTAACATAATTCAACGATACAAAGAGACCCGGTCAATTATTGATCGTCATAGGACTGGATGCAATAAAATTTCAAATGACCGTGATGTTCGCTCGTTAGTGAGATTAATGAAAGAAAACAGACAAGCATCATCTACAGACTTGTCTACGAAATGGACACTGTCAAATGGTCTGAAAGCAAGCCCTAGAACTGTGCGAAGGGTCCTCCACAATTTAAATTATTTATGGCGTGCTGCTGCAACAAAACCACGCTTAAATAAAAAACAAAAATTTGCCAGGAAAGAGTAGTGCAAACTACATAAAAATTGGTCAACAGATCAGTGGAGCTGTGTGGTCTTTAGTGATGAAATGAACGTTGAGGTAGACAACAGAAAAGGTCGCGTAATGTTGCGTAGACTTCCAAGTGAACGGTTAGATGAACCATGCATTTTGAAACGAACAAAACAAGACAGTGGTTCAATAGGCATTTGGGCCTGTATGAGTGCCTGTGGAGTTGGCGTTTTTCATTTATTTGATGGTAGACTCAACAAAGAAAGGTACATCGAAATTTTAGAAAAACTTGCTTATTCCTAGCATTGATTTATGGCAGTTGCAAGATGGATTTATTTTCCAGCAAGATAATGCGCCATGTCATAAAGCGCATGTTGATAGCGATTGGTTCAATTCTTATAAAATTCAAGTGCTTCCATGGCCTGCCAATAGTCCAGACTTGAATCCAATAGAGAAAATGGTCGTGGCTTGATCACAAGCTTGGTAAAGAACAACTTTACAATTTGGAAGATTTG